>NW_026864455.1:0-30608 GCF_026571515.1 Ruditapes philippinarum | reverse complement strand
ACTGAATTTTTAAAATTTTGTTACAAAAGTTTCACTTTCAATAAGTATACAAATCCTCTTCATCGTAGGAGTTTAATGATTTTTGTCTACTTCTATAAATATAAATTTCTCCGTCTGCACAAATATTATTTATGGAAAACAACAAGGAAGTACTCTACAGTTTCATACGAAGATAGAAAAATGATATATTCTAAAGAAAAAGATATCAATACTGATTGTAATTCTGTAGAATTATCCACGATTTGATTTCAAATGCGTAGGAATAAAATCACGAAGGCTAATAGGCGTGAGTGATTTTTATTTCAAAGAATTTGAACGAAGATCGTGCATTATACTATAATGCACACGCAGACACTTGGGGTTTGGAGCTCAAACCGCCTTTAAAATCCAAATATAATGCATATTTGTCAATCCCAGCCTATGTACTGATCATATATATCAAAAAATTAATATAAGCCGTTTTGAAAAAAATTCATAGTTGTCAGAATAATCATGAAGTTTATATGAAGATATGTATCTTATAACGAGTTAATATTTCCCTACAGTGATATATTATTGTAGATGAAACAACGAGTTAATATTTCTTTACAGTGATACATTGTTTTCAGTAGAGTGTAAATATCATGTTTAAACCAGTTGCTGTATGTATACATGTTTAAAAGTCAGATCGTTTAGCTAGAAAATATGCGCGTTTAGAGAGAGATTTTATATCAGTTAGGAGACACACGCTTATAGTGTGAGGGGTTATTTTTTATTGGAAAGAGAATTTTGTTGTTTTGAAGTCAGTTTTGTTGGTTTGTTGAAGTGGTTGAATATAATTGTGGTGATCTTAATTGATCAGGGTTTATTGGTTGTAATTTGTTGTTTTGGTTGTTGAGTTATATCTGTTTGTGAAGATATAATTGGTTGATATTGGTTGAATGTTTGGTATTATATCAAGATTATATTAGTTGCTGCTTTGTTTTGAGGATATATGTAAATATTGGGTGCTTTAGTTTAAGTTGTTTTCTGATGCTGAATAGATTGTGTGAAGTTAATATTGTTGAATGAATGTTTGTGGTTTATACCGTATCTTAGAGTTGTAAAAATATTCATTTTTTTGAGTTCTTCATTTTGTGGTGATTTTATTGTTGTTTGATCATAAGTTGTTAGAGCTTGGGCTCGCCAGGTGTCTTGTTTCGTATAAAAGACGTATACGTGAAAAGATATTTCATATAAGTGGCTGATAAATGATGTGTGTTTGTTTTGGGTGTAAATAATGATCAGAGTTCTTTGTTTTGGGTGTAAATAATAATCAGAGTTTTGTTGTTTACATGTATATATTGATTTGAGATAGAAAAAGGATAAAAATACCTAAAAAAAAGATAGTGTTAACTAAACAATTACATGCTAGTTTTCCATCTGAGAATATTTCACTTTTATGTCAGGCGGTGCTGCCCAGCCTCCATATCTTGGAAATTGGTTCTAGTATTTATTACTAAATCTTTTCTTAGATTAAATAACATCAAGGCAGACATTTCTCCTGACAATATGGGGGCTCGTCCGGGATATTCTCTTTAAGTTGGAATCTTTCCTGGCAAAATATTGTTTGTTAAACGTTGATAAAAATTGTGTTAAACCTTAAATCATTTACGATATGTTGGTAAAATGTAGCAGTGTAAAATGCTGTTAGGAGAAAATCGATAAATCTGTTGTAGTGTTATACAAGTAAACTCTCTGTAGTAGAGAGTTATATGTATAGAAGCGGTGACGGGATGTGTTTAAAAGTTTATTTATACTGAAGAAGTTATTGCATTTTAGCAGGAGAGCACCCTTTGTTTAATACGGTTTATACGGTGATAGAATTAAGTGGTTTTGGGAGACATTTGTTTCGATAGTTTGAGTCATTGTGTGAATAAGTTTATATCGATGATAAAGATATAACTTATAATTTGTTGAGGTTATAAACATTAGTAGTTGATTAAAGTTTATAACCGGTGTCAGTGGGTGATTATTCATAAAAGTGTATGTAATAGTTGAATAGATAGTTTTTGCTACCGGTGCTCAGTTGGTTGTTGTCATAAAGTTTATATAGTTGTTAAACACTACATGAAGATTATTATCGGTTCCTGGTTGTTACTGTTGATACAAGTTCATTGCCGGTGCCCGGTAGATGCAATTGTTATATAGAGATTAGATTGAGAATAACGATATTCGGTGCTACAGAGGTACACCATTTTGTTGAGTAATAAGTGTTTACTTTACGGGTTTCGTTAAAGTTTATTTTTTTTTATAGAAATCCATTATGAAGCAATTATGGATTATGATAAATGGGTATCCTTGGGAGAGAGGCTTGGGTTGAAGGACGGGGAGTTACGTGATTATGTTCAAAAGAAAGAATCAGAATATCTTGATAGAGAAGAGAGAAATATAAGACGTGAAGAAGATAAACGGCGATTTGAGGCCGAGCGTAAAGCAAAAGAAGATGAACGTGAGGAAGAGCGACGGCAATTTGAGGCAGAGCGGTTAGAAAAAGAAGCTGAGCGTGAGGAAAAGAAACGTTTATTTCAAGCTGAAGTAGAGATGAAAATGAAAGAGCAAGAAATAGAATTAATGAAGTTAAAAATTGAGGCTGGGGATCGCCTTGATACCCCACCTAGCACCGGTTTGAGGCCAAGATTGCCTAAATTTGAAGAGTCAAAAGATGACATAGATGCTTATATAGAGCGTTTTGAAAGGTTCTCCATTAGTCAAGGATGGAAAGAAGATACATGGGCAATAAGCTTAAGTTCGTTATTAACGGGGAAAGGTCTTGAAGTTTACACTAGTATGCCTCCTGAGCAAGCATCAGACTATCAAGAATTAAAAAAAACAGCAGTTTTGAAAAGATACCAATTAACAGGAAGACGGTTTCAGAACGAAATTTAGAGAGAGTAAGCCGGAACAAGGGGAGACTGTAAACCAATTTATGGCTCGCTTAGATAGGTACTTTAGTAGATGGACAGAAATGGCCGACGCTGCGGATACAGTAGATAAATTGAAAGATCTTATTATTAGAGAGCAATTTGTCAAAGTTTGTTCAACAGAGCTAGCTCTTTTTCTAAAGGAACGAAAGCCAAAGGATCGTAGAGATGTCATCTCTTTGGCTGAACAATACTTAGAGGCTCATGGCGGTTCAATTACAAATAGTAAAAGCTCAAAAGTTGTCAGCTTTTCAAATAAATCACCAATACGCCTCCTTAATCAAGGTAATCTATTAAAACCAATACAGCAGTATCACAGAGAAAATAGAAAAGTTACATGCTTCATATGTAATAGAGAGGGTCATGTGGCAAGAGATTGTCGAGATCAGACTAAGAAAAGATATGGGGCTGCTGCAATGTCATATGGGGAGCAAAATAGAAATTACTTTAAAACAAATCGGGATTCTTCACCAAGGAACTGGCGTAGTAGGCCTGGAGAAAATAGACGTGATGGGAGATCAGATGATAAGAAAGTATCGGGGTTATGTATGTCAATTTCTCCAACAAGTTCTTATGATGGTTGTATTGAAGAGGGGAAACTTAAATTAGCCAATGGTAATTCTGTGCCTGTCATTACAAGTAGCTGTACAATTGAATCATTAGAAGGTGAACGTCAATTGGATCTGAAACAAGGATATGTTGGTAATCAAGAGGTGAAAGTTCTTAGAGACACTGGTTTGCGAGTTAGCAGTAGTTAAAAAAAAAGAAGTTAGTGGAAGAAGATCAAATGCTGAATAAAAATTGTGTCATGAATAGCAATAGATGGTCGGGCCAGGTTGGTACCTATGGCAAAAATAGACATTGATACACCTTATTATAAGGGTAAAATAGAAGCTATGGTTTTAGAGTCAGCAATTTGTGACTTAGTCTTGGGCAATATTCAGGGTGTACTTGATAAGCCAAATGAGAAGTGGGTTAGCCGAGAAGTAACAAATATAGCTGCTGTTGTTACTAGAGCACATGCAGAAAAGAGAAGAAAGCAATGAAACCTCTTAAAGTTCCAAAGGTCGAAGATAATGAAATTACAGTAGATGTTCTTAAGCAAGAACAATCAAATTGACAATACGTTACAGCGTTTGTGGCAGTATGCTAGGGAAAATAAGATCATGAAAACAAAAAGCGGTAACAAATTTAGATATGAAGTAGAAAAAGATGTGTTGTATAGAATATTTGAGACGGTGAAAGGTGATTTGAAGGCTGAAACAAGACAAATAGTTGTTCCTAGTAAATATCACAAAAGAGTTATGTCATTAGCTCATGAATCTATAGTGGGTGGGCATTTGTCTGTTACGCAAGACTTTAGACAGGATACAGTCTAGTTTTCACTGGCCAGGTATTTCTAGTGATATAACTAGATTTTTGTCGTTCCTGTGACATTTGTCAGAAGACGGTGCCCAGGGGTAGACTTCAGAAAGCTCCTTTTTGATACTCCGTTCCAGAGAATTGCGGTTGATTTTGATAGGGCCAATAACGCCTGTATCGGAAAAGGGAAATAGGTACAATATTAACTGTAGTTGATTATGCTACACGTTACCCAGAAAAAAGCTGTTGCTTTACCCAAGAATTGAGACTGAAAATATAGCTGAAGCATTGTTAGATATTTTTGCAAGAGTAGGTTTCCCATCGGAAATACCTAGTGATAGGGGAAGTCAGTTCACGTCACAAACTTATGGAAGAAGTTTGTAGGCTAGTATCACTAAAAAACAGTTGTTTACGACCCCCTTACAATCCAAAATGTAATGGTCTTTGTGAGAGAATGAATGGTATTTTAAAAAGCATGTTGAAGAAAGTGTGCCAAGAACGACCTAAAGGACTGGGATAGATATTTGTCTGCGGTTCTCTTTGCATACAGAGAAGTCCCTCAGTCAAGAACAGGGTTCTCACCATTTGAACTTCTATATGGAAGAACTGTTAGAGGTCCCATGCAAGCACTAAAAGAATTATGGACAGAGACAGAAGTACCAGAGACACGTAATACGTATGAGTACGTACTAGAGATTTGAGAAATAGATTAGAACAAACATGCAAGATTGCTAGAGAGAATCTCAGCAACTCACAAGAAGAGTATAAACATCATTATGATAAGAAAACACGACCAAGAAGTCTTAAGAAAGGAGACAAAGTTTTATTGCTCCTGCCGTCAACACACAATAAACTGATGTTACAATGGAAAGGTCCATTTGTTGTAAGTGAAGCAGTTAACAAGTTTGACTACAAAGTTAAAGTAGGTGATAGAATTGGGATGTACCACATAAATCTTCTGAAGAAATATGAAGAACGAGAAGATAGAATTTGTGGCGAGTGTAGCTGTAATAGAAGCCGAAAATAATGATGATACTGGGGTAGTTGATGATGAAAATCTTTTTAGAACTAGTAGACACACAAGGTGAAGAGACGTACAGAGATGTTAATGTTAATGATCAATTAACAACTTGAACAAAAATCAGAAAGTTAATGCGTTGCTTCAAGAATTTGAGGATATTTCTACTGACGTTCATGGAACTACAGATCTTGAATCTCACAAGATTGAAGTTGACTGACAAAACACCAATTCGTGTTAGACAATATACGATACCATATGCAAAAAGGACAGCGGTAGAGGATGAAATTAAGAAAATGCTTGAATGTGGTATCATTGACCCAGCAAATTCTGATTATAATTCTCAAATTGTTTTGGTGAAGAAAAAGGATAATACAAACCGCTTTTGTATTGACTTCAGACGACTCAACTCTGTAACAAAGTTTGATACAGAACCAATGGGTAATGTTGAGGATGTGATGGCAAAGCTAAAAGAAGATAAGTTCTTCACAAAAAATTGATTTGACCAAAGGTTTTGGCAAATACCAATTGAAGCAAAATCAAGACATCTCACAGCATTTTCTACAACAGAAGGTAGCTACCAATTCAAAAAGATGCCATTTGGAATGGTCAATTCTGGTGCAACATTTAATAGAATGATGCGGAAGTTGCTTTCCGGAGTGAATGATACTGATAACTATGTTGATGATGTGCTTGGACATACGGTTACATGGGAGAGACACATGAAGATGTTGAGACAATTGTTCGAAAGAATACGAAACGCAAATATCACAGTTAAGCCTTCTAAATGTATGATTGGATTTGAAAAGTATACCATTTACCGGTCATGTTGTTGGCAAAAGGACACATGCAAATGGAAGATGACAAATTAGTCAAAATTAGAGACGCTATGCGACCAGAGTCAAAGAAGCAACTGAGATCATTTCTTGGTCTAGCTGGATACTACAGAAAATTCATTGCTTCATTTGCAGAAATTGCTTCACCATTGACAGATCTTACGAAGAAAGGACAGCCAAATAAAATCATATGGAAACCAGAACATGAAAAAGCCTTTACGACATTGAAGCAAGTACTGACACGATCACCAATACTACGACTTCCAGACTTTTCAAAGTCATTTGTTTTGGCAATGTGATGCCTCAGATACCGGAGTTGGGGCTGCACTTCTTCAACAGTTTGATGATGGTCTGCTTCCAATAGCTTACGCGAGTAAGAAATTGCCGAACAGAGAATCAAACTACTCGGTTATCGAAAGGGAATGTCTTGCAATGGTATTTGGAATAAAGAAATTCAACAAATATTTGTACGGGAAAGAATTTGAGCTGCAATACAGACCATGCTCCTTTAACGTATATTCAGAAATGTAAAGTTGAAAGTGGCCGCATAATGAGATGGGCATTATTTCTACAGAACTATAAGTTTAGAATAGTAGCTGTGAAAGGAAAGGACAACGTGTGTGCAGATTACCTAAGTAGACTCGATACTTGAAAAGAGACATTGTAGATTATTCATTTTGTTCGAAAACAGTGGAGTGTTTTCTTGACTAGGGGGCTGTCAGAATAATCATGAAGTTTATATGTAGATATGTATCTTATAACGAGTTAATATTTCCCTACAGTGATATATTATTGTAGATGAAACAACGAGTTAATATTTCTTTACAGTGATACATTGTTTTTAGTAGAGTGTAAATATCATGTTTAAACCAGTCGCTGTATGTATACATGTTTAAAGGTCAGATCGTTTAGCTAGAAAATATGCGCGTTTAGAAAGAGATTTTATATCAGTTAGGATACACACGCTTATAGTGTGAGGGGTTATTTTTTATTGGGAAGAGAATTTTGTTGTTTTGAAGAGAATTTTGTTGTTTTGAAGTCAGTTTTGTTGGTTTGTTGAAGTGGTTGAATATAATTGTGGTGATCTTAATTGATCAGGGTTTATTGGTTGTAATTTGTTGTTTTGGTTGTTGAGTTATATCTGTTTGTGAAGATATAATTGGTTGATATTGGTTGAATGTTTGGTATTATATCAAGATTATATTAGTTGCTGCTTTGTTTTGAGGATATATGTAAATATTGGGTGCTTTAGTTTAAGTTGTTTTCTGATGCTGAATAGATTGTGTGAAGTTAATATTGTTGAATGAATGTTTGTGGTTTATACCGTATCTTAGAGTTGTATAAATATTCATTTTTTTGTGTTCTTCATTTTGTGGTGATTTTATTGTTGTTTGATCATAAGTTGTTAGAGCTTGGGCTCGCCAGGTGTCTTGTTTCGTATAAAAGACGTATACGTGAAAAGATATTTCATATAAGTGGCTGATAAATGATTTGTTTGTATTGGGTGTAAATAATCTTCAGAGTTCTTTGTTTTCCGTGTAAATAATTATCAGAGTTTGTTGTTTAAATGTATATGTGGATTTGAGATAGAAAAAATATAAAAATGCCTAGAAATAGTTTAAACTAAATAATAACATGCTAGTATTCATACTGAGAATATTTTAAGTCAGGTGGTGCTGCCCAGCCTCCATATCTTGGAAATTGGTTCTAGTATTTATTACTAAATCTTTTCTTAGATTAAATAACATCAAGGCAGACATTTTTCTCCTGACAATAGTACAACATTTATAATAAAACACAAGATAAAAATGTTCGCCGGAAAAAAATCCGCACCCCTACCGTCATAATCACCATGTATTTTATTCCATTTCAAATATTTTCACATAATCCTTTGGTCCATCGACACAGAAGATATAATTCTTCACGCTGATGGTCAATTTTAAACTTCAACGGTAATATAAACAACACAACAGCCGAAATAAACATCAAGATTATCGCCGTTTTCCTCCATTGATAAAATCTTTCGATAAATTCAAACGTGCCAGTCGGCTATGAACGAAGTCATCCGATTATGTGGTTCCCAAACTTAAAAGCGCTGCGCATTTTACACACGGCAAAGCTTGGGCCACATAATCGGATAGCTTCGTTCATAGCCGACTGGTCCATTGAATTTATCGAAAGATTTTGTCAATGGAGGAAAACGGCGATAATCTTGATGTTTATTTCGGCTGTTGCGTTGCTTATATTACCGTTGAAGTTTAAAATTGACCATCATCGTGAAGAATTATATCTTCTGTGTCGATGGACCAAAGGATTATGTGAAAATATTGGAAATGGAATATAATACATGGTGATAATGACGGTAGGGGTGCGGATTTTTTCAAGCGAACATTTATATCTTGTGTATTATTATAGACGTTGAAATATGATTTTTTTTAAACGGCTTATATTAAGTTTTTTTGATATATATGATCAGTACATGTGCTGGGATTGACAAATATGCATTTTCTTTTATTTTAAAGGCATTTTCAGCTCCAAACCCCAAGTGTCTGTGAATGCACATAGAATTAATATTTACTTCCATTCTAATACGCAAATGAAAAAGAGAATTGATGAAAATATGTTTAACTACATTTAGCCTAGAAGTAATTTTTCTGACGTCTTTTGGTTTTTTGGTTATATAATCGTGTAAGCATTACTTTTTTATGCTGTGCATATACGTATCGTATCGTTTAATTGTACACTTAACTGTCTTATCTGTTTAATATAATAATACTCTTAACTGCCCTTTCTGCTTTTAGGGAAATATTGTTACGCGTATTAAAATGTATCATGATACTAATACCTTTCACCAAAAGAACCAACACTGTTCAAAAATTAAGATGTTGCATTAAATATTGAAGATTCTTAGGTGTTACTAGTAAATGAGCTTATTTAAGTACGTGAGTAAAACACCTCTGAATATGCTCATATAGGTTGCCCGTTGTTCAATACTTAATTTAAATATCAAATAAATAAATGTGTTGATTAAAATGTAAATTAGTTCTGTCTAGTCTGTGCATATTGTTAAACACTAGAATTCCATAGCTAAGATATGTGCAACAATATGAAAAGTGGTGATCTTAAGGGAAAATTACACAAGAGGAAGAGAATCTTTAAGTTAAAAGAACGCCTAAAACAGCAAAATTGAAATTGCTGCATGCTTGGTTGATTGAATATGTTCTTCGACTGTGCAACAGTTCATACCCCGTAGCACCGGCTATAATATACATGATTTCATTTAAACAAATTCCTAGAATTCAAAGTATGTCTGCACTTATATAAATGTTGCATCTGAAATTAGACAAATAAATGTGAATTACAGAAAACCCTTTACGTGATAAATCTTATACAAAATAATCAGGCTGAATTTAGTTAAATCTCCTGAGTAAGTTTCATCTTTAATATCATACAATTTACTGGATTAAGATGTATGTGGTTAGAGTTCCAGATGTGAATTTAAATTATATAACGTCGGAAACACATGTTTATCTTAAATATACTGTACTATATAAAGATACTTTAGAACATTAAAGTTTTTATATTTCAAGTATTTTGTATTCTTAAGAGTCTCCAATATGGCTTTAAGAAAAGATGAATGTAAAAAATTTGTCAAAATGTTCTTGTATTTTTTATACCGTTTGATATAAATCTACATTATTGACATGTGTCCAAAATTTCATTTGGTCACTCCACGTTTCCAGAAATATCATTTTAGAAGCGCAAATTGACATACAATCATTTAAGCGTTTACTCGCTTTATAAAAATCAGACTATAAATCGCATTTTATTTTGATTTCCAATTTATATCTTAATATATTTTTTCATTTATTTATCTTTTTATATACTTTTTTTAATGGAAGGTTTTCAAATTTTATAATTTTTAGTCCTCTGGAATTCTAACTAATATTTCATATAGGTTTTTTATAGGGCATAAGCATGCAAAAAAAACATTACAAGAAACACGTTAAGAAATAAAATACATCATCATAAACATACACTAAAAGCTTTTTTTAAGTAACATCTATTTTAGACTACAGACGATTTATGACGGTGTCACGGTTTACCGATTCAATTAAATCAGTTTTGCAATTTTCACATTTTTCTTTCTTGCAGCGATTGTAAATTTTTCAGACTTTTTACGACTGAATTGTTTCATTTTAAACGTAATTGACTCTGTCTCATAAACTACCATATAATAACGTACGTGTTTAATATGATTTTTTATCGTTCTGCTAGAATTGTCTTCGATGAAGTTTAACCTGATGTTTCAGTTTTAATTGGTCCTCCTTGTATCACAAAATATTTTAAATGAATTTTGAATGAAAAAAATGTGCCTGGTCTTTAAATTGTTAGTTGTTTACATCTTCGAAACGGAGTCTACTATAAAGCTCTTTTTATGATAACGTCCTATGCTATTAAGAAATTATTAATAATAATAATGATAATAATAATAATGATGTATAATTAATAATAATAATGATAATGATAATAACAATAATAATTTTAGAAATATGTTGATAGATATTGAAAAATCAGACTTTTATTGCTTATAACATGTTAATCATTACTTGAATTGTAAAATATTTTACTTTACTTATACAAATCATTTTTTGTACTTAAGGACATTTCGGGAGTTTTCATTTAGACATATAGGCAAAATTAAAACAGTTCAATAGAATTCAGTAGAATATGATAACAGAAATATTTTAAGCGAAAATCAATTGGGTTTACTGTTCTCGTTTTTGAGTTATCTACCCCTGAATCAGACTTTTCTACTTATTTGAGGTCATTTCAAGGGCAGATAACTTACATATAACACAATCAATTCTTGTTTTTACTTCTGGATTATGTTTTTCTTTTTATTGTTGAGTACAATACATAATAACATACAATTCCTTACATCGGTCTGTTATTTTTTTTAATGAAAATAAAGGTACTTTAAATTCTTAAAAAATAGGCCATTTTTAAAGAAAAATGCACAGGTTAAAGAAGAAGTGGGAATAAAAACTACCCACTCTAAATTTGTTCTTGAAATTTTGCATTTCAACTAAAACGAAGGTAAGCTTCATTAAAATAAGAATACAATTATATTGTTTCCATTCATTGTAAATTATCTGTCCTTGAATTTAACATAAGTCCAATTCAAAGGCAGATAACTCAAAAACGAGAACGGTGACCCAATTTTGTTTTCGCTTAAAATGTTTCTGTTATCATATTCTAACAACATGCCAAGTTTAAAGAAATTCTATTGAACAGTTTTATTTTTGCCTATATGTCTATTATATGAAAACTCCAGAAAATGTCTTTAAACGCAATATGTTTAAAGGAACTCCGCAATGTTAGTTTGACATGACGGGAATGAGAATATTTTTTCGAGATTCCATGTTCCATTTGATGTTGGTCTAGACAAATAACGTGTATGTACACATTTCAGATCATTCCTTTACTCTGTTTCCGGAATAATTATTTTAAAAAAAATGACCTTAATTGAAAAGCGTTGCAACACTTTGCACATATCTTGGGATAAAATTAGCTCAAATTACAGCTCAGTTCCTTTAAAGTAATGTTATTTCAATCTGTGATTCTGTAACCACCGCTATCTATCTGGAAGCGCGGCATGGGGTGCAGTACGTTGTAAAATAGATAATGACATTTCTAACACTACTCCGAATATATGTTGTTTAAGCATTTTATGTTAGGACTGATTAGTTACCGTGGAATTTAAATGGTTTAGTGACAAGCCGTTGTTTCTTTGAACAAGAAAAATAAACACACATTGCTTTGTGCTTAGTACTGGTTAGTTCTGGTTAGATATGGATTTGAAAGCTTATAGCTTCCAACACAATCAAATTCTAAAAAAATGGTATAAACTAAATTGTTTATTGTCCCTTGTTGTCACTTCAATTGTCATATTTTTACATCATTAAAATCTGTCATATGGAGGCTGAAATCTTTATTTGTAAAGACGATCCAATGTTCAAACATAAAGGCATTACATATGATGTATGATGATACAAAAGATTGATAATGTTTAAAAAAACGTTTGGAAATAAAATAAAACAGCTGATATTATAATTAGGGATTTGCTCAAAATTTCCCTAATTGGGGACAGTATAAGCGATTTTAGGGTCATCTTTTTTCACTAAATTAAGGAGGACTGTTTTTGAAATAATCAAAATTGCAACAAAACGTTGAAATAAGGGCTTGGATTGTTGAAGTAATAAAAAGGAAAACACATGAAATCGAGTTTAAATTTTATTACAAATAATTCCAAACCAGTAAAAGGAGGATTAATCCACCCTAAGTTGCAAAACATGTATTTTAACAAAGATCTTATAGCAAAATAAAACAAAGGAGGACTAATCCGCCTATTTCAATGTACTTCAAACCAAAGACTAAGTATTTTTTCAAGGTGTCTTTAGAAAAAAGTAATTGAAATGGCGGACTAATCCACCTTTACACAATTATCAAAACTAAAATGTTCAATTATAACACATGAAGGAGGACTAGTCCGCCTCATTCAATGTAACCTCAACCAAAGACGTAATATTTCTCAATTAATCTTTAGAAAATGTTAACTCAAAAGGCGGACTAATCCACCTTTATACATACAATAAATAAAAAACTAAAAACTATAAAAACAAAAAGGAGGATTAGTCCGCCTTTTTCAATCTAAGTCAAAACAAATACTTTGCATTTTTCAAACATAAACTGATAGGACAGACTAATCCAACTTTATACAATAACCAAAACTGAACAACTCAATTATAAAACATGAAGGAGGATTAGTCCGCCTTTTTCAATTTAACTCTATAACCAAAACTGAACAACTCAATTATCAAACATGAAGGAGGATTAGTCCGCCTTTTTTAGTGAAACTCAAAATAAAGATCAAGAGTCTTTAGAAATCATTAATTGAAATGGCGGACTAATCCACCTTTACACAATTATCAAAACTAAAATGTTCAATTTTAACACATGAAGGAGGACTAGTCCGCCTCATTCAATGTAACCTCAACCAAAGACGTAATATTTCTCAATTAATCTTTAGAAAATGTTAACTCAAAAGGCGGACTAATCCACCTTTATACATACAATAAATAAAAAACTAAAAACTATAAAAACAAAAAGGAGGATTAGTCCGCCTTTTTCAATCTAAGTCAAAACAAATACTTTGCATTTTTCAAACATAAACTGATAGGACAGACTAATCCAACTTTATACAATAACCAAAACTGAACAACTCAATTATAAAACATGAAGGAGGATTAGTCCGCCTTTTTCAATTTAACTCTATAACCAAAACTGAACAACTCAATTATCAGACATGAAGGAGGATTAGTCCGCCTTTTTTAGTGAAACTCAAAATAAAGATCAAGAGTCTTAAGAAATCATTAATTGAAATGGCGGACTTATCCACCTTTACACAATTATCAAAACTAAAATGTTCAATTTAAACACATGAAGGAGGACTAGTCCGCCTCATTCAATGTTACCTCAACCCAAGACGTAATATTTCTCAATTAATCTTTAGAAAATGTTAACTCAAAAGGCGGACTAATCCACCTTAATATATACAATAAATAAAAAACTAAAAACTATAAAAACAAAAAGGAGGATTAGTCCGCCTTTTTCAATCTAAGTGAAAACAAATACTTTGCATTTTTCAAACATAAACTGATAGGACACACTAATCCAACTTTATACAATAACCAAAACTAAACAACTCAATTATAAAACATGAAGGAGGATTAGTCCGCCTTTTTCATTGAAATTAAAAATAAAGATCAAGTCTTTAGAAATCATTTACTGGAATGACGGACTAATCAAACTTTAATCAAACTAAAAAACGCAAGGAGGATTAGTCCGCCTTTTTCAATTAAACTCAATAACTAAAACTGAACAACTAAATAATCAAACATGAAGGAGGATTAGTCCGCCTTTTTCAGTGAAACTCAAAATAAAGATCAAGAGTCTTTAGAAATCATTAACTGAAATGGCGGACTAATCCACTTTTATACAATAATCAAAACTAAAATGTTCAATTATAACACATGAAGGAGGACTAGTCCGCCTCATTCAATGTAATCGCAACCAAAGACGTAATATTTTTCAAATAATCTTTAGAAAATGTTAACTCAAAAGGCGGACTAATCCACCTTAATATATACAATAAATAAAAAACTAAAAACTATAAAAACAAAAAGGAGGATTAGTCCGCCTTTTTCAATCTAAGTCAAAACAAATACTTTGCATTTTTCAAGGAGTCTTTACTAAACATAAACTGAAAAGGACAGACTAATCCAACTTTATACAATAACCAAAACTAAACAACTCAATTATAAAACATGAAGGAGGATTAGTCCGCCTTTTTCAGTGAAATTAAAAATAAAGATCAGGAGTCTTTAGAAACCATTTACTGGCATGGCGGACTAATCAAACTTTAAACAATAATCAAACTAAAAACTCAAGGAGGATTAGTCCGCCTTCTTCAATTTAACTCAATAACCGAAACTAAACAACTCAATTATAAAACATGTTGGAGGATTAGTCCGCCTTCTCAAATAAATTCGAAATAAAGATCAAGAGTCTTTAGAAATCATTAACTGAAATGGTGGACATATCCCACTTTAAATAATAATCAAACTTAAAACTCAATTATAAAACATGAAGGAGGATTAGTCCGCCTCTTCAATGTAACTTAAACCAAAGACGTGATGTTTATAAAATAATCTTTAGAAAACGTTAATTGAAATGACGGACTAATTCACCTTCATGCGATAATCAAAACAAAAACACTCAAGGAGGATTAGTCCGCCTTCCTCAATTAAACTCGAAATAAAGATCAATGAGTCTTTAGAAATCATTAACTGAAATGACGGACTTATCAAACTTTAAATAATAATCAAACTAAAAATAAACTCAACAAGAAAGCATGAAGGAGGATTAGTCCGCCTTTTTCAGTGAAACTCAAAATAAAGATTAAGGAGTCTACAGAAATCATAAAATGAAATGACGGACTTATCCAACTTTAGATAATAAAAAAACTCAAGGAGGATTAGTCCGCCTTCCTCAATTAAACTCGAAATAAAGATCAAGAGTCTTTAGAAATCATTAACTGAAATGACGGACTAATCCACCTTTATGCAATAATCAAAACAAGAATAAACTCAATAAGAAAACATGAAGGAGGATTAGTCCGCCTTTTTCAGTGAAACTGAAAATAAACATCAATGAGTCTTTAGAAATCATTAAATGAAATGACGGACTTATCCAACTTTAGACAATAAGAAAACTCAAGGAGGATTAGTCCGCCTTCCTCAATTAAACTCGAAATAAAGATCAAGAGTCTTTAGAAATCATTAACTGAAATGACAGACTTATCAAACTTTAAATAATAATCAAACTAAAAATAAACTCAATGGTAAAACATGAAGGAGGATTAGTCCGCCTTTTTTAGTGAAACTCAAGATAAAGATCAAGGAGTCTACAGAAATCATTAAATGAAATGACGCAGCCACCTTTATACAATAATCAAAACAAAAAAAAACTAAATTGTAAAACGTGAAGGAGGATTAGTCCGCCTTTTTCAGTGAAACTCAAAATAAAGATCAAGGAGTCTACAGAAATCATTAAATGAAATGACGTACTAATCCAACTTTAGACAATAAAAAAAACTCGAAGATTCGTCCGCCTTCTCCAATTAAACTCGAAATAAAGATCAAGGAGTCTTTAAAAATCATTAACTAAAATGACAGACTTATCAAATTTTAAATAATAATCAAACTAAAAAAACTCAAGGAGGATTAGTCCGCCTTTTACAATTAAACTCTACTAAAGATCAAGGAGTCTTAGAAATCATTAATAAAATGACGGACTAATCTAACTTTAAACAATAATTCAAATAAAAACTAAAGGAGGATTAGTCCGCCTTCTTCAATTAAACTTGAAATAAAGATCAAGGAGTCTTTAGAAAACGTTAATTGAAATGACGGTAATCCACCTTAATACAACAATCAAAAATAAATTATGAAACGGAAAAGAGGACTAGTCCGCCTTTTTCAATCTAACTTAAATCAAAGACTATGCATTTTGTTAAAAGAGTCTTTAGGAAAAATTAACGAAATGACGGACTTATCCACTCCATCATTTCATGCAGTTAACATTTTCTATAGACATCTCAAAAAGCACATAGTTTTATGCTTCGTTTGTGGGGGTATAATAACTATATAATGACACTTGACTATATAATGACAATTTCACTGAAATTTAACAATTTGACCTTAATGGTCAAGGTGATTTATAGCTCATGGCCAATGTCAATTAAACCTTTTAGAAGGCCTTGTCTAAAATGTTGTGTTGTCAAAGTATGAAGATAACCCATATGTAAATTACCAATTAAAGTCAATTATAGCAAAAATGGTAGAAAATTCAATAATTTATACTTCAAGGTTTAGGTCATAAAAGAGCCAATGTCAATCTGAGTTTAATATACATGAAGGTCTTATCAAAGAATCTTATATAATAACATGAAGCAAATCCAATCAATAATAAGAAAATTATAGCCAGTTACAGCAACAAAATTATTGAAAATTTCAATAATTTGACCTTCTAGGTCAAAGTCATTCATGAGCAAAGATCAAGATTGGTCTAGTACACTTTAAGGACTATCCTAAATGATTAATATATGCAAAATATATGCAACCTTTAGGAAGATCCATTAAAAATTTACAAAGTTACATCTAATATTACCAAAAATCACAGAAAAACAAGCACAATTTATAACATATGACCTTGAAGGTCAATCATTTATGAATGAAGGTCGGGGTTAGGTACAAGTTTGCGGGCAGAAACGCTGACATGACTGTAACAATACCTCAATTTAAAAAAAACGTTGAGCAACAAAACAAACAATAATTGTTATATAAGAAGCAAATATATTATGTAGTCCTCCTGTTTAATGTTACTGAAAATGACAACAGATAGCCTCTGAACAAAGTTTAAAAACAATGAAAATGCATCCTCCTTTTCGCATGTTTTAAAACAAATAAAATATTTTATGTTTAAACATAACATGACAATCCCCCTTCTTCGGTCAACATAAAACAAAGATCACATGTTTCTTAAAAGTGGTGTTTTAGAAAAATAAAGGACAATTAAACGCATTTACAACAGTTAGGCAAAATGTAAACCAGAATTTTAATACACTTTGAGCTGTCTAAACAATCAAGCTTTTAACAAAAAATGGGGGTCACTATGATCTTGTTTTAAAGTTATCTCCAGCTGAATTTACCTCATCAACTAAGTTAGCAAGCCCCAAATGTTTTCTACCTTCTATGTAGCTTTCTTTCTTTTAAGTGATTTTTTTTTGCTTCATATTTTTCTGTTAATATGGTATCATTTCAATATGTTATGCAACATTCAAGTCAATTGTTCAATGCAGTTTTCATACCACGGTGCACTGTGGCAGAAAAAAGATATATCACTATTGATATGCTTGGATATTACCCCTAAATGCGAAATCAAAACTGTCATCCATAATTTAACAATTAAACTCAAAACATAAAATATTGAATAACTATGCAAATAACTGAAAAACAAGAGCAAAATGAAAAGCAACAATATAGCTGTGGGCAAAATGTAGTCTAACAGGTCTTGTAGTATGTTATGCCAAATCTGTCTTTTGATTTCTCCATCCAGTGGTATTTGACATTGTTGTTTTTCATATCTATAGCATGTCCTCTGTCTACCTTAAAATTCATAATAGAAATAATACAAAAACGTGTTTTGGTGTGTTGTACTCTCTTCAAACCACTAGATAACTGTTGACCAGTATCATTTTGTCATACTTGACTTTAAGCATAGCTTTAAAAGATAAAGTTATATACTTGCATGTATGTATTCTAGCATTACAACTTAATCATTGATAGTTTTCAATGGCATTATTTACCTGTTTTTCTTTTCCTTTGAAATGACGTTGTTTTACTTTTCTGTTTCACTTGATTTTTTTCTTTTGATACAATCTAAAAAGAAATATTTTATTAATAATGTTAAGCACCATATGTAATCAGGCTATGTTATTTATCTATAAAAGTACTATATATGCAATCTGACTATGTTACTAATTGTCTCATGATTTGGTGATCACATGACATTTGTTTACAGTAACATTTGGTCCCCTGCTTATTCCCGTACGATTGCCTTGGAAGCCAGTCATCACATTCATTTATTTTGAATAATAAACAATATTTCATGCTATGTTCCATGCAATTATTTACTAGTTCTTAATTAAATGCTTCATATAGTTTCATTGTCACAATTTCTAAAAGACCAAGCATTTGTAAAAGTAAAAGAGTCACATTGGAAACATATGTACCATTGTAATTGGAATATTAATCCCTGTATGATATTCTACATGACACATACTGAGCCTTTGTAAACAGAATATAAACACATATGATAATGGTATATGTGATATCAATATATGTTAAGTAGCTTATAATTGAGTTTTAATGTTAGCTGGCAGGAACCATTTTTGGTGGACATATTGATATACAGACTCATATTAAGGACCACACAACGGAAACTCCAAAAAGTGACTTAGTACAATGGTCTTTTAAAGGGACTCCACTGAGGTTTAAAAGCCTTAAAACATAACATTTGAATTTCTGACATAAATGAGCTGGGGCACTTTTAATAGAAATATATGCAAAGATAGTTAAGGAATATAATATGAAATAAATTGAAAATCATATTTTAATGATTTTCTTAGACCGATTTGAGTGAAAAGCGTTTAAACGCTTTTCATTTTGGGTCATTTTTTTACAATTTGAATAATTATTCTGGAAAAACGAAGTGCGCGAATGATCTGAAAATTTGCACAAAGATAAGTGGTCTAAACCTACATCAAATGGTACATTTATCTGGAAAAAATATTTTCAGTCCCATCATGTCAAAATACCTCAGTGGAGTCCCTTTAAGACAAAGCATGAGAATAAGTAAAAAATTATTCATTTATTTATTCATGATATCTTTCCTGTTCAATGGGTGTAAATAGGCATTGCCTTGGTATATCTGTAGTCCAGAATATGACTATTGTATAGAGAATATTTATGATAAGCTAAATTCTAATATTGAGTTTAACATAAAGAAATCTTAATACCTTTACATTTAGCAAAAACTTTCAACAGTACCATATTATATAAAAGTAGGTATACAAATTGTATAATTTCAAGACAGTTAGATTTAATAACATAAAATTACCTTCACAGGCTCTGTCTCTTTCACTATCATCCTTTTGATCGTCTCTGGAATTACATCTATATTGTCAACTTGTCTCACAATAGCAGCCTGCCTTGGCAGGTCATCAATCCAAAGTTTTCTACCAGAATCTTTTATTATGCATTTTTCTTTAAGGAATCTGTCCCACCACTTTTTTTTGGAGTTGTCGCTAAACATGAAAGTCATTGAATTTATCAATTTTTGCAGTCTTTCAAAATCTAATTTTGTAACATCTGCTTTCAAAATTTTTGGTTTTCCATCTGGCTTTTTAAAGAGATATGTAGTTTCTTGCTTTGACCATTCCTCTGCTTGGTGGAGCTTGTACTCAACAATTACTTTTCCAGACTGCTTGGAAAATTTAAAATGGTGCTGAGCTGTATGTTTGGAGACTAAATTTAAGTGTGGTTCTAACCAAGACTTTATATCGAACATGTTATTTAGAAGTTCTGAATTTGGAATAGTATTCAGCAGATCTTCTACTGTTTCTGCATCATTTCTTCTTAAGAATTCTCCTATTCGACTGAAACCTGCATCAACATCCTCATGTGTATGCCCAACAAACAAAAAGGAAATATGAACCTGAAATAAAAACAAAAATGAAAATAATTGGCTAATCATAACCCAAATATATCAATTTTTCAATTCATTTTCATCACTCAGTCAAAAAAGTTTGACTTTACTGGTCATAGAGATAACTCCGACGCATATATAACCTCGACACTTGATAAATATAATTGTAATAACCTTGTTTTTCAACAAACAAGCATATGGTCACCTAGTTGTATAGGTGCAGGGCAGAATGTGAAGACTTTTTGTAAGTTGTTTAACTTTTAAATATTTTCAAATAACATAAACTTGTTGTCGGCTAAAATGGCTTCAAAACGTCCTTTTTACAAAATAACAATAAGGTAGTTAGAATTACTTGTATTAACCACAGGCGACTGACTTACTCACTTAGGAATGATTTTTGAATAATTTTTTTTTATATCAATATGAAATAGATCAAACATATAAGATGTAAAAATAAATTACTGATGCTGACTTTCCTATCATTTTTTTCTAAAGAATTTAAGCTCTGACTTTATCTACTTTTGTGGGTTTTGTATACCTCATTCAGGACCTTAAAGAAGTACCAGTTTTCATTTTTATACATATTTTGTAGTGTAATGTAAAGTATTTGAAATGAACTTTGTTTAGGTTGTTCAATATTTAAAATAAACAGGAAGATAATTAAGATAATTGAAAAAATATGCGATAGTGTTGAGAGTTATTATTCCAACTGACCTGTTTCCTATGATAATATTGTTAATTTGCCGTCTTTAGTAAAGTTAAAAAGAAAATAACTCATGAAATAAGTAAAATGTGCAAAAGTTAATAAATAAAAGACATTTACCCGGACAGCTGTCAATTACAGCTGTGGTCCATGCAACGTGAATTGTAACAGTGTTATCTATTTATAGAATGATACTTGTATGGTGTTGATTTTTGTAAATGACTACAAATAGATGCTGCTGTAAAATGTTGTTATTTCTTAAAATATTTTATTAATTCATTGTTTTAAAATAAGATTCATCATTTATCCCATAAACACATAAATGAGCCGTGTCACGACAAAACCAACATAATGGGTTTGCGACCAGCATGGATCCAGACCAGCCTGCACATCCACGCAGTCTGATCAGGATCCATGCTGTTCGCTTACCAACCCTATAACAAGTAGTGAAACTGATAGCGAACAGCATGGATCCTGATCAGACTGCGCGGATGCGCAGGCTAGTCTGGATCTATGCTGGTCGCAAACCCATTATGTTGGTTTTCTCGTGACACGGCTCAAATATATTTTGAACATTGTCCAACAAGTTATGAAAATGGTTGCCCAATCGACTCAACCAATTACAATACGCATGAATATAGATTGACACAGTGTACCCATAATACTCATTTGAAAACACTGGGATAAATATTCTTATTATTTAAAAAATTGATGTATTTGATGAACTGATGTACTAACAAACAATAATATTGACATATTTATGAGTTCACCGATGTAAGCTGGAAAACTTTTAGGTCTATATGTCTGACGTAATAATAGTTCAATCTTGGTTGGCTTGAACTACCGATTTCTGGAACAAATTTGCACAAGCCCCATTCGAGTTCGAGCAAACGAAATGTGAATGTATATATATTTATGTGCAAAGTCATCTTTTTATGTCAGGGAAATGATTTTTGTAAATGTTATTGAGGTTAACCTGGAGATGATATATGCCAAATATCTTAGATCTTGGCATAATGTAGATATTAGAAGACTAAAATGTTAATACCTATATAAGACTATTTAACACATGATTTATGACTCCTGTAGAAGTCCACAAGACAATATCCACACAAATTACCCTAGCTTTGGTAACAGTAAGATTTAAATGTGTTTTTCTTTAAAGTTTTTCTAAAGTTTATGAACCCCAGGGTGGGACCCATTTTGACTTGAGGTTGCCCAAAGCTGCATACTACATTACATTCATATGTAAAGACTCATTGTGATCTTGAATCCTAGAAGTCCAAACCTGTCTCTTTATGGTAATGTTTTTTCTTCCATCAGTTGAGAAGATACAAAATGAACATGTTCAGAACTATAGAACTACCAGGTGCAAAATATTATATTCTGAAAATTGTTCTGCATATTAAAATGAGCGAGCATGCTTCATTTTGAACACTTGATTTTAAATGGATTGTTCATAATTTGATTTATAAACTTACCTCATCAAATATATTTTCCATAACTAACAACTCAAAAAATGCCATCACATATCTGTTCTTATTTTCACGCCAGCAGTTGTCAGCTTGCAGATACAAAACTCTTGGTAGTACATTACCCTGAAATGTTGAAAAAAAGTATTGCTGTCTTTTTTAATAAAATCTAATTGATAATTATAATTCATAGTTTTTGAAAGTCACTGTGTAATTGCACACATCTACAATGCATGCTTATCAGTTTACAAATTAATGTTTTAATAATCTGGTACAGATTTAATGGTAATTTTAAAAAGAAAACCTACTTGTCACCTTATTTCCAATAGAATAAATCTCAATTGTTAAAACAATTATTGCAAAGACTTCCTTACACTGAAAGTGACAATACAAATATTTTCTTACATTTTCAATGAAAGAGTTGATGTTCCATAGTGTATAATATTAGTTTTCATTTTAAACTTGAATATAATTAATCTCATAAACAGGCAAAGCATAATTCTTGTGATTTTAAAATCTATCAAGAACAATATTAACTCTTAGAATCACATGCAGTGTTAGCACTCCTCTGTTAAGTGCAACTAATATTGACGAAATTTCGAGTTAAGGAATAACTTCAAAAATATAGCTTTCAGTGTCTTATTCATAAGTTGATAGATATAAATAGATACATTTTTACATGCCAGGGTTTTGAGATGACATCTTGAGGTTCTGTTCCATGTATATACCAGTTAAATAAATAGATTTGTCTAACAGTAATTCAACACATTTAAAAATGCATGGTGTTCACAATCAATTACCTTTGCATTATTAAAGATATACTTTGCTCATCTTTGGGTAAAACAATTTTATCTTAGAACGCCCATTCTCAATAAAATAAAGCATTTGAGGTTGGAAAATATTAAATATTTGATGTTGTTATTGTGTCATTTTTTATTGCTGAAGTAAATGTTTAGGGTATTTTGCAAGTTTTCTAGAAATATTTTCAACAAGAAACTATAATATAACAGGATGGCATTTACTGCGGTAATGACACTGTATTTCCTCGGTAACGTTGATTTCAGATCTAATAATGTAACATATTGGCTGCATATAAATAACAAATGTGTGTAAAATATATCAAAATGTGTATCTAGAGGAATTTTCTAACCCAGGAAAATTTAAGGAAGTTGGGTACCTTGCTTAATTTCAGTCAATTTCTTCAAAGTTAAATATTCGTAGAAAGCATTCAAATACAAGTAAAGGTGAAGAAAACAATTATATTTTTTGTAGAATAATTTATATTTTTGGATATTATTTTAACATTATTATATATAGAATAAAATACGGTCAGCAAGCTCTTTGCAGAAACGAATTAGTTGTTGTTGAGAACTTGACAGCTTGTTATATATTTTTAACATTTCTGCCTCATTAACATATTATGAAACGTTCTTTCCTTTGCAAAAACACGTTTGTGTCTTCTTACATCTAACCTGTACGAAATTTTGGCACGGATTCTGGGCGGAATTGGCACGGAATTGGCACGGAATCAGTGATTTCTGGGCGGACCAGGGACGGAAACGCAAAATCTGTGCCATTCTGTCTCACAAGAAAAATATTTTGTTCACTTTTCTGGGCGGAAAACTAGAAAAATTCCGGCTGGAATTTTATTTTGAGCAGAATTTATACTTAAACATTTCATCTTGGACAGAATTTTCAACTTTGAAATTTTTTTTGGTAATATTAGGAATAGTCTTCACTACGGGCGGAATTCTATACTTAAACATTTTTCTTGAACAGAATTTCACATATAAGATGTCCAAATCATAATTGTACTCCTGTTTTTGCACTTGCAGACATTGAAATTTTACCTACTGTACTTATTTTTTTTGCTGAACCAATAATTACAGGTGTATTTTTAGAATTTATTATTTATTTATTTTTTTAGACATTAAAATAGGCCTTCTTTTTAGATAAAAAATGTGGCATTAATAATTATATTGTCAGACTAATTTATACTTTTTGTACTGAAAAACTGTAATAATCTTAGTGTAGAATTTGAAAACATTCACCTCCAAAATGCTCAAGTTTATAATATAAAGATTTTTCATACAGCTTGTATTATAATACATTTACTGTATTATGAATTTTAAATATGATTTTAGGACATCATTCTAAAAGCAACATTAAAATAAGAATGCTTTTTAAATTTGAATATACTATAGAATATAGGGCAGTCACATAGGGACAAGATTATAAGTGTGCTTGCCATTTTAAATTCTAAGAATTCATGATTTTGTTATAAAAAATATAAACAAAACAATACAGTGCATGAAATAATCTCATATATAATGCCCTTTTAATCTATATAAAATTGATCAACCAATATGCCCAATAATTGCTTTTATTTACGGTAGGTAAATAAATACTACAATGTATATTCTCACTGAGATTATATTCACCCAGATTTTACACTACACAGATCAGAGCTCTGATAAAACTCTACTGACCAGCAGTTTCCCATCATCTACGCATGACTGGTCATTCCAACAGATCAGGCTGTTCCATGTAATTATTTTGGGGAGAGATAACATTATAAATTGCATATGTAGAATTTGTCTAGGACATATTGCATTTTTTTTTGTACAAAAATTTGTAATTGTTTTTTTAAATTTATATATATCTATTTGTTATTTGATTTTTCTTTTACATTCAATGAATGAAAGTTAAGATGATGAGTAAATTAACCCTGTTTTACATAATGATGGACCGGTCCATTATACAGTAAACTGTTGTGAATTTTGAATTCTAAGATATCTGGGTCAGCAAAAAGAGTGGAGGATGAACTTGATATTTTAACAATTTTGGAGTAAAGTTTTGTTTAAGATCTCAAAGTGTTAAAGTAATTGGTATGATAACATGGGACAAGGAGATGTATAACATAATCAGGTAATTATTAACTTTTAGTTACATTAATTTTATATGACGACTATCAATACTATTAAAGTAGCCAACTAAAATTTGTAACAAGAGGTCATTGTTGTTTTAGTATTTTCAACTTCATACATTTGTTTTGATTTTCTGATAATTGTTTTAAATCTTTAATACATGTATAATTTGCAAGTTAAAATTATTCAATGATTTTTTTGTTAATATAATGGTTGTGTAAATCTATATTGTATAAATAGCATGTAAGTATATCTTTTGCATTTCCTGGAAATTACCCAAATTAAATAAATTTGATTAAATAGGACTAAATGGTACAATCAGTAGTTTTGTACAGTTGAACAGGGTCATCATAATCATTTATTATTTTACATGTTTGTGTTGTCTTTCCTATGGAACAATCTAAAATTACATTTTACACTCATAATTAATTAGGCTGCTCAGGGACTTAAGTGCTGACTGTGAGATGCCAGGTGTTTAATAATGATGTGCAGTATTAATCCTAAAAAGGTATATTTTTAAATCTCTATACTTAACTATTCAACATCTTTCCTTAAAAAATACATAACCAGTATTAAATAGTGTCGCACATAAAGCAGTCAGTTAATTCTTATACAGAGCAATTCTTAAACACTTGTACACTTGAATAACTGATTCTGTGTTGCTTTACTATTTTTGAATATGCTTTATAAGCATAGTTAATATTTAATACTGTTGAAACATAAAATTTGATATTATTAAAAAATATAAAATATAACTGCATATAATTATGCAATAAAACATAATTGAGCCATGTCATGACAAAACCAACATAATGGGTTTGCGACCAGCATGGATCCAGACCAGCCTGCGCCTCAGTGCAGTCTGATCAGGATCAATGCTGTTCGCTATCAGTTTCTCTACTTGTAATAGGGATTGTAAGCGAACAGCATGGATCCTGATGAGACCGCGCAGATGCGCAGGCTGGTCTGGATCCATGCTGGTCGCAAACCCATTATGTTGGTTTTGTCATGACATGGCTCAATTCATTACAAAATATTTGTTTAATTAATTATGAATTTTATTATTAAAGGTGAGCACAACCACAAGAAGTTCTAGGAAACACAGGCAGTGGACTTAAAACAGACATGGATTAAAGAAATAGTAATTTAAATAATAAGAAACATTTGAAACAAATTTATGATTGAAACACTTCCAGCAAAATAATTGCAAAAAAAACAACAAAGTGTTGGATTCTAAGATTCCAAAACCTGCAGGTAGAAAAAAACTGTTTGTGTTATAGTGAATGTAGGGTATTCTTTTCTGTATTTGGACTAAAGGATATGATATCTTTTTTATTAAATTTTGTGAAAGAAAATTTAATGTGATACATTATTGATCATTTTATCCCAAAACATGTGATCATGATAAACTCATAAAATTCCGCCCCCTGAATTCTGTCACAGAATTCCGCCCAGAATCTTGTTTGACAATTCCGCTCCGAAATTCCGCCCCAAGGTTCCGCCCCAAGATTCCGCTTCAAAATTCCGCCCCAACTCATTTGCATATTTCGTCCCAATTCCGCCCAGAATCCGTTCCATTTCCGCCTGGAATCCGGCCGGAATCCGTGCCAAAAGCAAATGGTTTAACACTTGTATATTCGGGGGAGAATTTAAATTTCTGGGCGGAATCTGTCTTTGAATTCCGCCCCATTTCCGTGCAGAAAATTTCGTACAGGAATACAAGATAACCGTTACTAACAGGCATGCTAATCCCAACTTTAACTTTAATTTTCAAAAATTGTTGAATTGTAAGTTGGAGTAACGTATGTTTCACACTGACTTAATTATGAACTTTATCACAGAATTGAAACTTACATCTAATATCAATTTTTTGTATTTAGGAATCAAATTTACACCATTCTATTGTCATAAAAATGCGATTTTATGTTTTTATATTTGCAGGTGTAAACAATATAAAGTCTGTTTGATAAAAGTAACGTTTGTTTCACTGTGGTTACTTAAACAAGTTTAAACTTTACAAAAGTTAACAAAATTTACTTACTAATGTCAAATTGAAGTTAATGTTGCTGTTATATGTGCTTTCTGACTTCAATTTCCCTTTTGATAAAATTATTTTAAAAAGTTGGTAACGTATGTTTCTGTAACGTATGTTTCATTTTTACATTGAAAGTGGTTTGAAAAATGATGCAAGAGCGTATAACCATAATTTGTGGTTAATATATCAGAGTTACACATGTGTTAATTTTCTTTCTTGTTTGGAGTCTTCCTTGAATGGATCAGCTCTTAAACATTGGTAACGTATATTTCTTTTTAAAATGCTGCTGAAAAGATTTGAATAAAAAATGAAAATTTCCGAAAACAGGATGGTATTTGAGGGGCTGCAAGCTTATTTTTGCTTATAATTATATATATGCTGTATTATTAAGCATGCATCGATTCAATTATGTAATTTCTGTTTCGCTTCTAACTGTTCAAGGTTTGTCACTATTTATTTATTTGCATTTGGCGACATTTGATCATCCATTTTATCAATGAGGTTTTAACAGTCAAATATAATTTTTACTAATAATCAAAGTGCATATACACGCAGAAATGACTAATTGCACATGTTTCATTTATTCTGGAACTTATTTTTCTGAAACACAATGTCAAAGTTGAAAATTCTAGGTGGCGACAGTAACATATGTTACATTTTAGGGCATTAATGGTACTTGTAAAAGAAAAATACCAGATAAAAATGTAAAACCGAGAGAGTCCCTATTAGACAAAGTGGCAGGCACCTTTCTAACGACATTTTGATCTCAAGAAAAACCTTCGTATAAGAGCTACCCAGTGGAACATCAAATGCTGTGTTTTATTGAGAATGAGCGAGAAATGTATTGAAATCCATGAAATTCTTACTGAATATTTTTAATTTGAATAAAATAATGAATAAACTATGTATAGGGAGCTGCATTCCCTATTACGGGTCAAGTTAAGTTGGTCTTTTCTTAAAAAAAAAACGCCAGTTTTTTAAATGACACTATATATTCATATTGTGACCACCTGTAGCGTGTAGAGTTCAAACCTAACATATCTACTTTAAATAAAGTTGAAACATGTTTATTTTATACAAACAAAGAGAATATGTAGCAATTATTAATATTTTTAAAAATCAAATTTGAGCATAGTATATCTTTAAACTGTTGACAAACATTACATATAAGATTTTCTTTTATAACATTTATATATATACCTAATTTAATAATCAGCCTGTGATTTGAAAGGCTTTGACATAGCAATTCTATATTTCATTCTTACATATTTGTACTGATAAGGAAGTATTCCATTGGTTTCATTTTGGTAACTTTTAAAACGATAGAATAATGGGCTACATTAAAGTTCTTGAATGATGATGCAGTGATCATAATAGCTTGACATTCCTTTGACACAGACAAGCTTATAATCTTTTTTAACTATGACCTATCAAAAGTATCTTTATTGATACGTATATTATATTATTGACGCAAATAAGTTTTATTTTCAAGTTATATTTTCGTTAGTTTTTTGTTTTCTTCCCTTAGCATCCATTTTATATAAAAGTAAAAATAAAACGTACAACAGAAAAGTTATTGAGCTACATTAGGACCTTATTCTGAGTGTTACTTGACTTCTGATGTTATGGACTCAATTTGGCTACAAACAGTATACAGTGGCTCTATAGTGATGGCAATGACTAAACAAGGGCTAAATATAGAACATGTTACTGCAAAACGTTTACAACATTATTATATAACATTAAATAGCTACTTACATTGTCATGTGTCAACTGTAAAAGCTTTTTCAAAAGGATATTCATAGTCAAATTTGGATCATGAGGATACTGGTTGATATCAATATATATGGTGAATTTCTGATGACCATGGTCTATTACACCAGTCAAGTGTGTTTTTAATAGATCGGCGGGGTTAATGATCTGCAAAACCAAATAAATGTTCATAACATTATGTTTCAATATCAAAGGAGTATGAATTATGATTGAGCAATTGAAGAAAATGAGTTCATAACGTAATATCAACGCAATATACAACCTAATCTTATAATCAATTATCATATACCACATTATGACTTGTAAATGTACTTGTAAATGATATTATACATATTATACATGTTTTTATAAGAAAAAATCACACGAATAATCAGTACGCTGCAGTCAGGACTCAAACCACTAGTTATGCCGGTTCAGTATGCTGACACAGTACTGCACCACAGCCACTGTTGCTTTTTCTTCTAGCATATTGAAAGAGAAGTTACAGTTTCCTATTGCTCCTGAGACTAGCCAAATAAATATCCAAATGTAAGCTCGGGCAGACTAATGCACAAACAAAATGGACAGACAATGCCCATTCCTATATCCCCATTTTGCTTCACAAAGGCAGGGAACAATAATATAATATATAATAGAACAAAAAAATGTTACTAATTTATTACAAGATATAAATGTATTTGAATCCTTACCTTTGGCATTCTTCCAACAATATGGGGTAGATTTGTCTTGCCTGGAAAACAAGATCAGTATCCTTTATGAACAGTTTTAGCAGTTTTAGCTCTACAGGATCTAAACCTTAATTTAAGAGAATAGATAAAAACTTTTTTCCTTAGGACCATTGCTGTACAGTTTCAACAAAAACTACAAATTGCATTATAAGGGGTTTACTAATTTTAGCTCTAGCAGCAATTTTGTTAAGCAAACTTAAACAACTTTAACATTGCCTTGTAAGGATCACCTCTGAAAATTTATAAAGGAACTGAGGTGGAGATGTCAATCATACAGCTCATTTATATTTACAGCACCGGTTGCCATCTTGTTTAACAGATCAAAACCATCTGAACATTTTTTGTAAATGACTACCATACAGTTTAATCAAAATCAATAGCAGTTGATCATTTATGTCATTTAAAGGTTAATTAGCTTTAGCTCTTGCAGTGGACCTAAACAATTTTAGCAATTTTAGTAATTTAAAGGACCCCTTTATTTTAATGAAAATCTATCAAAAGACTAACTTGTTTATTTCTCTTTTTAGGTCTGGAGAAAATTGTGCTCAATAGAGCAGAAACATTTGAGCATTTAATTAAACTTCAATCAAAATTTATAACACAGGGGTCATTTACGATATACATATGCTTAAGATAAGATACATCTCAACTTCATTGGAACTGAAAAAAAAACCTTTTAAATATTGGTGCAAAAATTACATTTCGATGTAAATGATTAAAATCATTCAGCAAATCATGTAAATCAGCTGTTTATGATGGAGTTTTTTGTATTTTGTCAATAATATATTACATAGAATGTTGACCGTAAATATTGTAAACATTGGGTAAAGACTATCTAAATATTTCTTGATATAAAATAAACACAACCTTTAAAATTGTACACAATGTATTTGTGGTAACAGTTTGTGTGAGGAGACAA
>NW_026864454.1:0-33527 GCF_026571515.1 Ruditapes philippinarum | reverse complement strand
TTTCTTTAACCACACTTTTTAGGTGTTTAGTTTATTCACCAAACATAAAATTCACTTGCATGATTGCCATTCTATGCCTTTATTCAATCATCAGCGGACTTTAAATGATTATAGGCATATAAGTTTTGAAACATTGTAGATTCCACATTTCCTAGAAAAAGAAACTAAAAAAACACAAACAAAAAAACCTCACCAACTCACCAAGTTACTTACTGTCTGAGGTTAAATATTTTTTCAAGGAAGTAAAAAACATTGATAAGAGGACATTCAACGACAAATAAATGAGTAACATTGGCAGTTAAGTTGCTACCTTACACTTTCAAATTTTCAAGTCAACATCAGATAGATATTTTGATACGACTAAATACTAATACAGACCAAATTCTGGCTGTTGTTTTTCCTAGAAGTAGCATTTATTAGTACATTAGTAACCTTCATTCTAGCGTATTACCCAAAGTTGTATGAACTATTTCGTGCATAACTATTTATTTTTACCATACTCTATAGATATATTTTCCCTTTTTACTTTAAAAAAAAATAATATTTAAATGAGTCCAAAGGTATGTGTGTTGATTATCAAGTTATGTATAACTTATTTATTTTATCTCTAAGAAAGCCATCACTTACAAAACTTAATAAATATTCTGTGTAGTATTTCAAGTACATAATCAAAGTGCTGCAGCACTGAATGCGACGGACATGCAACCGGAGAGACATTAAGGCTTCTTTTAGAAAAAACAAAACAAAAACAAAACACAAAATATATAACAGAGAAAATTCGTTCCATACAAGTTCGAGATTTGTAGAGCAATATATTTTGTGTCCCAAACTGATATAATTCAGATTTTCTACTTTCAAGCACTTAAATACAGAATGAAATTTATGCCTAAAAACTCTGGTCAAACTTGTAAATCAATGTCCTTATCGATTTATTCCAAGAAATGATATGTAAATAGAAAAAAAACTGTCAACGAAATATTATTTTCTAAAATAAAACCAAATAAACTTCAAACATAAATTAATACATTATACATTTGAGAATGCTATTTAGAATTGCTTCGTGTTATATCATAGTGGGCATATAGACAATAAAATATAAGTCATTTGTATTTTTTTATGTCTCATTAAAAAAAATTTGGTTAAAATCATCAGCAATTAATAGTGTACTTTTGAGATTTTTTTTATTTACAAGGTAAAGATGTAGAGGCCAGAGCACATCGTTTTTATTTTAATTTAAATGTCACTTAAGCACTACAGTGTTTAGTTGTCCTTTTCAATTTCACACTAAATTCCATTTTCAACTTGTTTGCTTCTTACAATTGTATAGAATTTCTAAAAGTATTGGTTTATTACATGTATAATGTGTACTCCCTAATCGCCTGTCCAAAAATCAGAACAGGTGAAGCAGAATCTATTTTTAGAATAGCGAAGGTTAACTCATATCATGACTAGAAAAATATGTAAACAAACTACAAGAATCGGAAGTAGAACTGATATTATAACTTCCTTACCATGAAAGACTACATGGCGGTCAAGTGTTGAAAAAACTCTCTTCTTACATGCTTTTTCAAAAATAAATATTTATACTAACCATTGTACTGTATCTAAAGATATTAATAACTGCTGAATATTCAGCTAAACCCGCGGTATGAGTCATGAAAATAGTTCTTCTTTTATTAATGCGCGAGTTATCCTATAGTCACGAAAAACTTTTGATTAACTTTCGATTTGTTAATAATAATGTTTTGTATAATGAAGAAATATTTATTTCCTACTAATAATGTCTTGGAACTCAGAGGTTACACCTTTATTGTAGTATAATTTGCTGTCCTACTTTTTTCGACAGCGGTAAATCGTTTCGGCAGTAATTTGCATATTGCGCAATAATACTACGGGACTACAACGTTTTTATCAATAATATACGTTCATATTTTAACTTGGATAACTTAATTTGAAATTGAAAAGGCTAAATACGGAAGATTTTAAGATATCCAGACAAAGTATGGGAGTTTTGAAGGATCAAATTCATGAACTATTTCTTGGGCTGTTAATCGGTTTAGGACACACTGCGCGATTGTAGCCAACGAATTCCCATGTAGATGACTTAGCTCTGAACGCGCCTGAGGGCGCGTCCGTCGCAAAAATAGCTCTCTGCTTTTGATCATATAGACAGCAAGTCCAGGTAACAGCTATTGACAGCATGTATACACAGATTTTAGAGCTGTTACTGATTCAGTACAATGCATAAAAGAAGACATTAACCTACGTCAGCTTACATATATTTAATAATGAAAGGCTAAATCACATCCTGTGACTCAAAATACCTCCCAGTGAATGTAAACAGAGATGCTAGGATACACCAGTTAGTATTTTTTTCTGCAATCGTGTTCTGTTTAAAATATCCTTTTTAACAAACAGTACTGTGAATAGAGAACAGTACTGAAGTTTTATTTCTATAAACGTCTATTTTTTGTGGGCAATAATGTTTTTTGTTTTAATTTCGAGAATATGAGTCATTATCTTGATTTTGCAAAGCAATATTCTTGATTTTGCATAGAAATGTTTTTGATGGCCAGTCTCTGTGGAAATTGCACAAAGGTAAATAATTACCACTTTGTGCTTCAAAATTAACCCTTTTATGACATGACAGGCGATATAGCCGTGGGCGGGGCGGGGGCGCTCTCGGTAACGAAAGCTTACTTTTTGCCCTCACGGTCGGCTGGTCTACTGTATAATCTACAAACATACGTTAGTTAAATGTACAGGAAAATGTTCGTAAACGAAGAAATTTACGGAATTTCATAAACGGCAGCCTACTGTTTACTGTCAACTGCCTTCTGTCAAGACAACTGTTTACTGTCAACTGCCTTCTGTCAAGACAACTGCTTACTGTCAACTGACCACTGTCATCTACTTACTGTCAACTGCTTAATGCTTACAAACGACTGCTTAATGCTTACTGTTAATTGATAAATGCCAACTCTCACACCTGCCAAATACCCGATTAAATGCCTGAAAGGAAATGTCGGCTTTTTACATCCTTCTTCCAATGTGTTTATATGCTATAACGGGGGCCCTTTAATGGCTTTCAATGTTGGGGCCTTTTGAAACAGTATTGGTCAATGAATTAACCTGTATCATAGATGAAGGCTTTGGCTGATAAAACCTTGGAATTCGATACATTTATACATGTATAATTCTGGTGTTACTAAGTAGAAAGATAGGTATATATATATCTGCAGGCATTGGAAACTTTTCCAAATCATGGACCTGTGAACTTTATAAAAATGCTATCAAACCAAATATTACCATTTTTTGTCTGCCATTAAATCTTGTTCTCTAATTTTAAGCTACCAAATATAACTGTTTTCTTTATTAAAACGTGCAGGTATATCTCTGTTTACGAACAAGCTTGTAAAAGGCAGTCATTTAGATACACCCGCCATGCAACATGTATTTCTTAAATGATAATAATCCTGCCGTACAACTATAACCTTAATGCTATTTTGACCGGAGGCATTGTAATGCCATGAACGTCGTTGTTCGTACATTCAAATAACAACGGTCTATTTTATGTCAGCATTTTGAAAATAATGCTTAAAAGCTTTGTTCAAAATTAATCTAGTTCATGGTGCTCAAAACATAGATATATATATCTAGGACTTTGAAAATGGATATAAATGCATGATATATTCGTTGATTTTCAGACAAAATCATATATACCAGTGACGTCTTGGATTGTGTAGTCTGATAAACGTACTGGGAGAGTATACACACTTCATGGTCCAAATCATACAGAGAACCATTTAGTTCTATCTAAATAAAGTTAATACTTGTTCTGGTGATGGTAGACCGTACATTCATACCTTAATTCTACAAAGCCTTAAATTTGACTCAGGAAAATGTTACTATAGTAGCTGTTAAAAAACTTCTTCGACAGGAGCATGATGACTAACATGTCAATTATTGTGTTTTAATACACTTGTTACTATATATAGTAACAAAATTGCCTATGATTTTAACTGATTGTGAGTGTCACGTGACCTATTATGAGTTTGCGGCCCGGGGCCGAGAACTAGTTATCAGCCCGCTGAACATGTGAACGTGCACAAACTGAAACAATGACGTCATATATTACGTCATTAAACAGTTAACTGTTAAAGTGAAAGTAGGTTTTTAGCACGAATCGCTTGATTTTATTATGATTGCTGAAGCGTATTTCGTACAAACACAGATTTTTAACTATTGAAATTTAAAGAAATAATACGACAAATTCATTCCAAAAAAAAATGAAAATAAAACTTGCTTCTAGATTCTACAGTACTGTACAGTAGTGTACTTTGAACAAACAAAGTAAACAACTCTGAAGAAGTTACTGTACTGTACAGTAGAAATGCAGACAGGAACTTCAACGAAGGAAATTTCAAAGTATTTTTTTTTAGAAAAATGCTACTATTAGATCTACCAAGCGTATTAAAACATTAATACACGTCATAGTTGTGCCAGAATGTGATAATCGGCCCTGAAATGAATAATGCCCTGTATTAATCTCTTAATAATTTGGGTAGTCGATGAAAAAAAATCACTGAAAGATCTTTGAGTTACGTGGGTATTATTTATACAAAGTAATGTTAGTATCTGTTCAAAGATTTGATGGACTGCGGTATCTTGAATTTGAGTCCATGTAATGCCTTCCGCATGTAATGTCTTATAGTCTTTGCAGTATTGCCTATATTACATGCACTCTGATTTATAACTGGTTAAAAGGGCATTAAAACCGCAGAATAAGAAAACATACTCATTAATCAATAAATTGCTGGACGTCCGTCTTTTTATTTCATTGTCTTAAGAGAAGAGTGTTCAGGTTAACTTGTAAAGTTGTTTTGAAGAAATATATTGGATTAACTTGCCAGATATTGGAGATTCAGATGTATTTTCAAAGATTTCTTATGGGACTAATATTACATAATCTTCATCTTCCTAATACATACTTTTCACGATCCCATGAATAGACTAAGACACTTTTTAAATGTTGAATATTGATACCAACATGGCCATGTCATAGCATTCAACAAACAAACTTTGCTTTATGCTTAACATATATATAACCATCATGTGTGTTTAATTTGCATTTAACAGTAATTTAGACTTATCATTTATTTGTCAAAATTGTGTTTTCCGGGGAGCTAAACATAAACAAAATTACAAGAAAATTATGATATTTTATTTTACAAGAAGTTTTTTATTATTAACAATTAAAACGAAAAACAAAATACATGCACTTATGTATTTTAACACCACATAAAAAGTATGTCTTGTCCCAATAATGAGGCCTGTAAGCTAATATTTTTTTGTATACATAAAAATTATGAGACGCCTGTACAAAAAACGTACCTATAAAAATATTTGCAAAACAATATAAAAGCAGAATTATAATTAAAGTTCTGTTATGAATATTATGTTTGTTATGATATTGTATTAATGTAAATATATTCTGCAATACAAAGTGATACACACGAAATAAGAAAGGTAACTTAAAATGCTTCATATCATACCGTGGAAGCTCTACATTATCTTCATGTCTTAGAACTGTTTACTTTTGTTGTCAAACCTCTAAAAACTTGACAAATATAGTAATAACGTTCATGGAATGATTCTGGCAAATACGAAAGCAGATTTTCTCATTGTGGTAATTGTAAAAAGGAATAGAAAAATAACCGCATTTAAAGTTCATGTTTATTGTGCTTGTTAAAAAAACAAAGCTTACAAGTTAATTATAAAATTTATAAAAACAACAACAACAACAACAAAAAAACAAAACAAAAAAAATCACATCAAATTTTTTTTGTAACATAAATATGATCATTTTGTCTATCACAAAGATTATTTTTCAGTAAATTTAAATAATTAAAAATCTATAATTGCTCAGAGTTTTTCAATAGTACAATTAAGTTTAAACAAGAGGTTAACGATGGCTTTTCATAAAAGTAAAATAAGCTGATCCAGACTAGAATTTATCACTTCATGTTTGCACTCTTTTTATTTCAATGAAATATTGAACCTTTTCTATACAATTTGAGTACAGCCAGGTTTGTCTTTGTTTATGCTTTTAGAAGCCTAGTTAAACTCGTCTAAAAGAACCAATACATTTGAGCCGCGTCACGACAAAACCAACATAATGCGTTTGCGACCAGCATGGATCCAGACCAGCCTGCGCATCCGCGCAGTCTGATCAGGATCCAAGCTGTTCGCTATCGGTTTCTCTACTTATTACAGAGTTTGTAAGCGAATAGCATGGATCCTGATCAGACTGCGCGGATGCGCAGGCTGTTCTGGATCCATGCTGGTCGCAAACCCATTATGTTGGTTTTGTCGTGACGCGGCTCATTTGTGAAATAAAATTTGGAGCAGGATGGAAGTATACTGTTCCACCATTGAAATGTTTCTGGCAGATTTATCCTCCTCTGTACTAAAATAAAATTTGTTCTATGATTAACCTTCAAAGCACATATCTTTGCAACATAAAATATCAAGTGTACAATCAACTTAACAAAATGTACTACATACAAGTCATATCTCATAGGGAATTATACATTTATACTCCACAACTATCAGCCAATGTAAAAAGAACCAAAATGATCTGTAAATGAACTCGCACATTTTTATTATGACATACAAGGATGTTTAGCCTAAAATTCACCAGTGATTTTACCAGTACATTTACAGATATTCTTCTAGACATGTATTATATTGTCAAAACTGACTTCTAAACAAAAATATTGTGTTGACATAATAGTCCAGATGTCCGCCTCTCAACCACTGTAGTGGGGTCAAGCCCTTTAACCTTTTACCTGATATAGACGTGTTTTGACGGCTTTTTGACCCCCTTTTTTGAGGCCTCAAACAATGAAAAAAATCCCCTATTTAGCCCCAAACACTGTTTTTCGTTTGAGAAATGTTGTAAAAAAAATGACCACTTTTTCGGCTTTGAAGGGGGCGGTAGACCCCCTCATCGCAAAGAAAATTTTGGACATGTTACAGGCTAAAAATGGCCTCAGGTCGATCTTAGGGTAACGAGTAACCGACGCTGTTAAAGCCTTTTACTCTATCTCAATTCATTGAGAAGTTGCAGCACTTTGAAATCAGTTTTGATGGAAAAAAACAATGCAAAATAGTGAGTTTTCGTATTTTTGAGACGTCCCCGTTGCCATGTAACAGGAAATTTACGATTGAGCATGCTGTTACAGAGGCTATGGTCCAGTCAACTTTTGTGCCAAGTTTCATCAGAATTGAAACATTTTTCATAGTTTCATAGCAGTTTGAACTTGTAACAGGAGGCTTTTCGATGAAAACGGCCATTTTTCTCAATATGCTCATGGGGTAAAAGGTTAATTTTGAATGTTGGACACATAGTCTTTTTGAATAATTTATTAATAAGTTGATTTCTCTGAGTCATATGAGTCACGTGGAACCTGTGCAGTGAAGCACGTGGAACCATTTCATAACATAATCAAAGTGGTGGGACGTACACAAGTCTTTGCAATGAATTCGAAATGACAAATTATTAGGCTTAATTATAAAATAATCCTTTTAAATTTACTTACCATTATTTTCCACAAAATGGCGGGCGAACCTGTGTGTACGTTCTGAATACTTCGTAACTGATTCATACATAGACTTAGACTGTCATTAAGCAGTTAGCAGTAGGCAATGAGCAGCAGGCTGTCCAGTTTGCACTAGGCAGTAAGCATGCAGGAAGCTGTCGTTTATGGAATTCCGTAGAAATTAGAGGGTCATAATGTCAAAGAAAATGCCAATTGTAGATTTATCATAGATCGTAAATTTACATGTTTATTTTAGTTATCACATACTCATGCGCTTGTGCGACTCTGAAAATAATGTTGCATGGCTGTGCATAATAATATTTTTTCGTGATGTCAATTTCAACATTTAAAGTTATAAACCAAAGCGTTAAGACGCGCTTAAATGTTAGCCTTATACTATAGGCGCGCCAATGAAAAATGGTTCTTTTTTACTTCAAAGAATGTATATTTTTGGTATGTGATAACTAGAGAATTGAATTCGTGTAAGTTCATTACTAAATTAGCCAGAGGCTCGCATAATATGCTTTAATTCAACTCAAAAAATTTAGTATTAAACTTGCACTCATTCAATATCCTCTATATATAATAGAAATCAAAATAATGAGATGTTATACAAATGTATATTACTAAACAAACTTATTAATCTATTATATAATTATAAATTCATTATTTGTTTCATATTTAGGATTTAGGTTTGCTGATGTAACCGATATTGAAATTTGAAATTATATTTATTATTCATTTTACAGCAACTAGAAGCTGGTGGATGGGATTGAATGACCAACAATCAGAAGGATATTGGAAATGGACAGACACAAGTGCTCCTGCAAATTTTATTAAATGGAATCAAGGTATATGCTTAATACATCCTTTTTAAAAATATTGCATACAAGTATTTTCTCATTATATTGTATAATAGTTTGGAGACATTACTATTGAAAAACGTCAGACCAATACATGCACTGTGCGTTAACTGGAGTGCAGGTATTAGTTACCCGCACTCACTCTCTGTCTACAGCATGCTCGTTGATTCGCTCATTTTTTCTGAGGTTTACTCATTGCCAAGACAGGGGAAGAAGAGATAACGATAGAAAAGTCATATTCAGATGCTCGAACATTGGTTACTTTTTTAGGAGATTTAAACTCACGCAAGCTGTTAAAACACAATGACATTGCAATTATCTAGATATTTCATCATTGCTTCTTTTCTGATTGGTAGCATCACTGGAAATACTTTTTTCAAGATTAATATTTCATTTAATTTAGATCTAGACCAATAACTTATGTGTATAACACCGCACTTTGTGGTCAACCGAACTTTGGCGTTCGGCCCTAAAGTGCGTTACGTACTTAATTAAGGGTCCAACTCCATAATGCGTAACGCACTTTGGGGTCAAATTTTGACCCTAGAGTGTGTTACACAAGTATATATGCAATTTTTGACATCACACAAACGACCGCACTTCGTGATCGTAAAAATTAAATGAATTAAAGTGAATGTTTCATTTTTACACTTTGCACTTTTACACTTTGAAGTTTGTCCGGGACATAACTGTGAAACTACAAGAGGTTACAACAAGAAACTACTTTTTAAAACCTTTTCGGAGAGCATCGCCCGGTTCAGCCGGCTCTTGTACATCTAATTGTTGCAATTGTTGTTTCCAATAAATTATAAATTTCATATACAATTATGTGTTTCATGGAATAGTAGCCTTAAAGAATGACCCTTAAACTATATATATTGTTTATTGAACAGATAAGATAGCATTCGACAAACACCTTTTCATAAGCGTTGTCATGTGGTCCACATATCTAGGAAACACACAAATTGTGAAATAGGCTTGAAATGGATTACAGCTGTAGCCCTCGCGTAACTTAACTATGAAGAATGTTTCTTCTAACGTTCTTGATACAAATCATTTAAACAGAAATTTAATTGTTTGAAAAAAAGATGCAATGAGATGATACATGTATTCACTGCACTTTATTACATCGTATTTAATTTTACGGTTCATCATTGCACCAAAATTCATCAAGTACATGGCTGACACAACGGAAAGGTCTTCTAAACTTCTGTTTTTTATAGGAATGCATTTAAAATTTAAATAATTAGTAATATAGTAACATTTTTAATATTTAAAGTCGCAAAATTCTCAAAACTTCTGTTACATCTAATAAAAGCAACATATACATTTTTATATGACTGCTGTTTCAGAATTTAAATGGCACTAAGTAAGTAGTATTTGATTACACAACGATGTGTCTTAGTATAGACCGTCACCTTTAATGTTACAGATAAAAAATAAGTCTGTACTCTGTAATTAAGCTATCTCAGAACTTGGGGAACCCAAAGCGCGCTGACATGTACAAATGTAGCATATGAACGCACTTTTGGGTTTATTTCTCGATTTTGATCCCAAAGTGCGATGTTACATACGAGTCATGCAAAGTTCCATATCATTTGCTCACTCCGCTTTCGCTTAAATCATCAGCCTGATAATCTGAAAAAATGTATATAAATATACATGTATATTGAATGTTTCAGGTCAACCTGACGGTAGTACAAAGCAGAATTGCGTTGTATACAGCATCCATCAAGCCAATCGTTGGCATGACGCAGACTGTCACACAAAATATTCAGTTATTTGCAAACAAGGTATTCTGTAATATTTCAAGCTATCATCATATGTGCAGATACTTACAACTTTAAATTTTACAATTATAACATTTGATCCGCACAGTAATTGTGTTTTTATTATATACATGTATTATTTATGTATATACACTTGTTCTTAAATACAACGCATGCAGTCTCATTACACTATATAAACATTACAATTTTTGACGTTTTTCAGTACATACGTTGAATGTTTCTTTTTATTTGAGCGTATAATTTGAGATCTGCGTATGTGGTAATGTATTTATATGTTAATGTTTCCATGTTGTTTTATATCAGTAAACTGGTCATCAGGGCGATAACAATATAAATTTTATGTTCATAAATGTATTTGTCATGTTCCTTAAATAAACTTTTACATTATATTTGTTACGCACCATTTGTTATGAATGGCGAGCTAGAACTCATACTTCTTAAACCATAAAAAAGCATTTATAGGTATTGAATACTTTCTTGTACTTTTGACGTAAATACAGCTCCAAAAATACAATTTTATCATCCTTGTAGAATGTTACTGTTCAACAACGTTTGTTATCTCCAAAAATTGCTTAAGCAAGATTTTCAACGATTTGGATACATATCGTTTTTGCACATGGACTCCAGATATACCTTGGATGATGCAAACTATGAGTGCAGATCGCATATGAACTTGTATTGTTACTGATAATGATAAAAACATTATTTCTCGAATTTACAGTAGAAAGTTAAAACAACTGAACAATTGTTTGTTTTATAAAATAAGTTTTTTGTACATATATACACGACAATGATAAAAAGTAATATAGGTATACATATAAATCCGGGTCTGACAAAATTCACGCCACACTGGAACTGACAGAATTGACCGAAAACTAAGGGGAAGGGGAAAGAAGGAGTTTAATTTGTTTGTTTGTGTGGGTTTTTTCTCAAATACTTGTCCATGTTTAGACTGATAAGGACAAGCATAAGGGACTGAGATAAGGGACTGTGAAATTGTATGTCAAATTTGTACATATATATTTGAAGGGCTCTGAAAAAGCGCGTAAACAAAATTTAAAAAAAGGCATCTGGCTATAAAATAATACGTTTTTCCTATTTTGATTTGCAATGGAAATATGCTATTGATCAACGAATGCTAGTGTTGTAAGGGATTTTGCATAAGATTTTTATTTCCTCTCGGGCCAAACTGTCTGCTGTTTTTGTAATGTGCCATGCTTGCAAGGTATCATAATATATATTAACATATGTTTATTTTTTTCTATTTCAGAGATGGCAAAGAAAGCCAAAATAAACCAAGGTTACTGATCATTGTGAATAGATCTTAAGTCACCAAGAGACCAGCATCAATTTTACTTAGTGTATAAATAGTTGAACTGTATCTAGCGGAACATTTTATGTTTTAAACCCCCGGTAACTGTTCATTTTTATTATATTAAATAGTGATCTTTAAAGTTTTATCAACATCATATGAATGATGCTAACAACATTGTACTATAGTTTTAATGTTTTATCATTAAAGAAATAGCATATAACCAAGTATCTCTCTTATCTTAAAAAGGGGCCTATATACCATGTATGTATTACATGGGCAAATTCAGTACTTAGCTTTACATGTACATATACATGTTGCAAATAATAAAAATACTAAATTTTACAGAATTTCTTCAGTTTCCAAGGAGATCAATATAACAAGAGCGACATATTGCTTAGGTGGCTTATAATAATTATTATCATTGCAAGATAATAAAACAAAAAACTTGGAAATGACAGACTGCTTGTTTAAAAATGAAAACAATCCTGTAAATCAGTGGACTTCATATATCTGCAGCCATGTTGTTTTATCACTATATTCTTTTCTGGTGTTTATAGATTCATACAAACTGACTAAATGGATGTGTAATGGATACTCTGAGATAATACCTAGCTACAAGTTAAGCTGGTACAGACTCAATTAAACCGAGTAGGCAATTTTCATGTAATTTTGCTGTTTTTAATGATTCCGAGGGATCACTTTTTCCATATATATTTACACAAAGGAACACAATCATGGTTTTGTTAAGTTTATACAATTTTATATTAGTTCGATTGTGTTGGAAGCTATAACCTTTTTGAAACACTCTCGAATCCGTTCATGGAGCCAGCCAGTTCTAAACAATGAATGTAACGTTTCTTGGTTAATGAAACAACAGCTTGCCCCTGCCAGGGTTTGAACCCACGCGGTCGACAATCTTTAGATTACTAGTCCGACGACGTGTTAACCATTCCGCCACGCAACCATTATGGTTTTGTTTGTGACACTGTTTGTGGGCAATTGACATAGCAATGAACAGAAAAAAGCAGGGCTTACTTTTTCACAGCTAAATTTGGAAAGTTCCATATTGCATGAATTAGATAAGAAGGAAAATGTAAAATGAATTCTGCTCAGTCATCACAAACATAGTATGTAATGTCATTTTAAACTTAAGAATAAAAAACTGTCGTGCTTCGTGAACAGATATTTAAAATCATTCGCTTTTCTCACCATGTAATAAATTGATACTAAATAAGAAATAAAAGTATTTAACGAATAGATTAACCTAGAAACACCTCTGAAGGTTCAAGTCGTGTCAGGGTCTTCGAATTTTTTCATGTGAGAAAGCTATCCAGCTAGCTCACGCCAGTGGTTCTACTCGGGTACCCTTTGTGTCTGTAAAATTGCAAAAAGGCAACATATATAGGTCTTCCTCCACCAGTAAAACTGGAAAGTCGCAATATAAACTATACTGTGTAGGTGCGACGTAACACCCAGCAAAAAAACACAAATGCTTGGAATTGTTATAATGTGATAATCCAAATAACTGTATATTCTGTTTTTTATATATAAATTGGATTATTTATTAATAATGAAACCTAATATGTACACCAGAGAAATGATCAACTCTACGATATAAGTGACGCAAACGACCTGTAGAAGTTATTTCAGCGTGCATACGACTCATTCAATCAGCATGAATAAAAAGCAATGTTGAGACATTTTAATGAATGTGATTTTAAAACAAAAAGAGAACTTTAATGTAATCTTAACCTTTGTTGAAACGTATTTAAAAGTTTACTTTGTTTGATTTCATTTGACTACACAGTGGTCTTTTGAACACAATACGAGACAAAAACAAAACATAAAAAGAATTTTGTTACCAGACATGAACGAATAATGATTTTCTATGATTGTGAGTCTAACAAAAGACAAGGGCAAGGATGCAGTCTTTGAGGGGAATGAAATAACTATAAAGTTTTAACGTAACTTATTTTTAATTTATATTAAAAGCAATTTATTTTTCGACAGATTTAGTTAATTATCATTTATTCAAAGTGGAACAACGCACGCTCTGTCACAGACGAATTCAAAGCCCAAAACCCTTTGGACTTATTTAAACATCATTTTGTTTTTTGCATTCACAACCTTAATTGAATTGAATGAATTCTGTTAAAAAGGGGTATGGCATGCCATCCAATGTGTCGAAGATCTCCAACAAACATTCTCGCTAATTGTTAGCAAAGTTGCTTTGTCACGTTATTTTGAGTAAGCAATAAGTCATACGAACGAATGACTTGTCGGATGATGATATAATCAAAATAAATAAAAGACCTAACAGACACTTACGCTATGAATATGAGTATAATTTTCATAACTATCATTGTAATGAAAATATTTGGTATGTCCACATTATTATTTACTGTTTAAGAATTTTGTATGAAATTCTTTTGATACAAGACTGAATTTAATTATTTACAATGTTTTTTTTTTTTTTTTTTTTTTAAATTTTCCCAAACTGCAACCGAAAGTAGTTGGCATTCGCCACCAGTATAGAGCCAGGCCATTCTGCACTACTTTTTGATAGGAGAGGTTGACTTAATGCTCCGAATTCAAAACCATTTCCATACACTGCAAATTAAGAGCTAAAATGTTCGCTTTATCATTTCCTTTAGTTTTTTCATAAACTTCAATATAAAGTTACATTTAAAATATCATAAGATTTACATAATAAATTATACAATGTACATAATTTCTTTCATTACATAATTTCTTTCATAATAACTTTTTCTGATTTCACGTACAAACATTATAACAAATCTTGAAATTCACGAAGATGTACAATACATGTATAATATTTTATAAATTCGTATAAGTTGATTTGAAATGCACAAAGACATATCATAAAGTATTATCTAAATTTATATAAACAAGCCATTTGGCAATCAGAAATTAATTTATAGGGGTATTATTAGAGCTACTTTCTGAAACTATAATAATGGAATTTTTGAGTTCATATAATCCAATCACATAAATTTTCATTCAAACAAACCTTTAATCTTTACGCTACGTGTTCATGAAGACAATACAAACTTTTTTTCATTAGCATTTTTATATGAACTTAGTTCATATAAACCATTCAAAGTTTAAATAACCAAACAATATAACCATTTTTCGGATATGTTTTGATCCGAGTCTAAGTTAGAATTAAAAATGTTCGTCTCATTTATCAAACAATAGACTTTATTAATCGCAGATTTTGAAAAAAGCCTTCGACATAATTGATCATGAATATATAATGAATTGTTTAAAACATTTCATTTTCAGTGAATGTCTGATGAATGCGTAAAACTTTTTTATAACGACATAAGCAGCATGGTAATTAATAACGGCTTTCTATCAGAATCATTCTTGATACTCCGTGGAGTCAGGCAAGGCTGTCCGCTTTCATCTCCCTTTTCATAATATGTATTGAATTACTAGCAAACTACATTTTAACACTACTAGGAAGGGTAACTGTTATTAAATCCTTCGCATTACCAAAGCTGATTTATCCTCTTACAGTTTTATCAAATACACCAATTGAAATAATAAAGGAATTAAAACACAGATGTTTAAATTTTTTTATGGAACGGTTAACTAGAAAAAAATAAACGTAGAAACAGTAAAACATAGTAGACTATCACTTATTGAGAAACAAAATGGTGCAAAATACAGCAAAATAATGAAATGTAAGTAAGTATGTAAGTATATATGTAAGTCAGTCAGTAAGTAAATTAATAAAAATAATACAAGAATAAATATAAATCTATAAAAAAAATTAAACACGAAAAGATTAGGGCTGATGGGCAGGGTCTTCGTCACTTTGTCGTTACAACGCCACGTAATTTATATATTGTTTTTCTTCTAGACAGTGTATTAAAGACAGTTGAAAGAGAAGAACATATCGGAAAATATTGTGAAAATGGTAATGAAAACGGCCGTTAAAATGTTAAGGGTCATAATGTTTTGAACAACTATCGCTTAGATTCTTCATACACTCTTTATAAAAGTTCAAATGTATCGAAAGAAGTTTTCAATTTTCAAAATGTCGTAGAATTGGAAATGCATGTTCTTTTTTTCTATCAGAGGTATCGAGCTAATTTTCAGTTTTATTTGAAGATATACTATGTGCATCATTCCAGACATCTTTTATAGCAGAAATTTGTTGATATCTATAAAACTGAATATCTCTTATTTAAATAAAAACACATAGTTACAAACAATGTATGGGAATCTGAGTTCCTTATTACGAGTCAAGTAAAGTTGTGCCTTTCTTTAAAAACTGCCATTTTAATGACACTAAATATTCATAGTATGTCCACTTAAAGTGTGTAAGATTTAAAGTATAACATATCTACTTTGTGTAAAGCCAAATGATGTTTTTTTTCTATATTACAAACGATTGTGAAACAAGTAATAGAAAGAGCATCGAAACACGAGGCTATCTGATTTGTACTCGGGGGCGTAGCCCCCGAGTATTAATCAGATTGCCGAGTGTTTTGACGTTCTTTCTCTTTTGTATCATAGTCAAACATAAAAACACGTTCCCTATTGTCACAATAACTATGAAACACCGGCAAAACGAAACCAATGAACGAACATCTGAATATGATATTTCTGTCTCTTTCCCTTTCTCTGCCGTCACAATATGTAAACCTTAGCAAAAATGAACCAATCAATGGGCATGCTCTGGAGTGCGGGTAACTAATACCTGCACTCCAGTTAACGCACTGTGCATGTATATATATATATATATATATATATATATATATATATATATATATATATATATATAATATATATATATATATATATATATATATATATACGATTTAACTCTGAGAAAGGTCCCCAAACTATGATACAAGCTCAATTTTGATATTAAAAAATATTGATAATTGCTAAACAATATCTTTGAAAATAATATAAACATGTTTGACTTTACACAAAGCAGATATGTTATGCCGTAAAATTTTACACACTATAATAGGTCATCTTAATCTAATTTATAGTGTCATTAAAAAATAACGCAACGGTGATTTTTTGGCGCAAATGGCACAAATTTTACTAAAGTTTGATTTTCGTCAAATATTGTGGTTGGAGGCATGCAGCTTTATATACTGTTTATTCAAATCAAATGATATAAACATTTTTTATGTAAATCCTTGACTTAAAATTGTTTGATTTACATACTTTATGCCCGTTTTGGAAAATGTAGAGGAAATGTTTCCATATGCTTTCCAAAACATTAACCGGGAATTTTTGCCTATTGAATTTTACAAGAAACTTTTTGATTATTAATACTTTTAATATATATCATTTTTTTAAATTTAGTTCTCTTTGTAAAAAAACTATCCCTAATGCGCCAAGAAAAAAGTACATTTCTCCGGCATATAATCTTTCAAAACATTTAAAAAATGAAGTGTAAAACAAACTTTCAGTATAATACTATATTCAATATATATAATGAATTCTATTTTGTTAACTAATTGTAATTTATAACCACTCATTGTGTCTTTTATGCAAGAATATCCCCAAATATTTTCGAATTAAACAAATCTTCCACAACGCAAAAAGACCTCTCGCATGATTCTTTTTAAAGAAGCAAACTTGTTTCATAATACTGTAGCAAAATTCATTATAGGAGAACAGCTTTTGTATTATAATGTCATGTGCTATTCTTAGTATATTGAACAAATTATGTAGAAAGAACAAATATTCCTTCTGTGAAGCATTATACATAATGTTATACTTAGTCATCTTTATGACTGGGTTGCTAATTATATTAATGTACAACATATGTAGCATCCATACCATATAAAACACTAGATATAGCAACATTCTACGAAAATACCAGTATTTTTATATTCTGTAGCTGGACGATTTAAAGTACATGGTATCTGTAAACAATATAAAATTTAAAAGCCTTTTGAAAAATGCCTTACACGAGTTCCGGTCTAAGTTTGGAGCTGAAACATTGGACCAGTCTCACCAACATTAAATATATGCAGACTTTAAAGGTTTCAACATAGAAACTTTAGGTCACCAAGTGTGCATTTACTATTCTAAATTATACCCACATTCCGGTAATTAAATCGTCGTGACAGCATCTCAAAGTCCAAAGTGTCATTTTTGTCGACATGCAATTTTTATCACTGTTTGAATACATTATTATTATACATGTATTAACAGAATCTGTCAAATATATACATGTATATGTACACTTTAGACCCGTGTCCACTTTTCTCAGAGGTAAACTCATATGGAATAAACCAAGGATCTATGTACATAAAAACATATGAATGGGTTATAACTCGTCCTCTAACTCATACAATTCTGCTGAAACTTTAAATCGTAGTAGTTCTCATGAAACACTGCAATAAAAGCATGCAGGTAATAAAAGATATTGTTTTTTTTTTACTGTTGCTTACATTTTAAAAACAGCCCCAATGACACCCAGGTTTCCTCAACACCGTCACGACCTAATATAAAACATAGTGTGCCTTAAGACAAAAGAGACTGCAAGAATAGAGAGCGATCAAATGGTTGCATTGACGGATCTATTATTCTGGATTCCGTCATACACATATTAAAATGTTGTTTCTAAATTTCCGACCTTTCCCTATAACGTTTTAAGTCGTGCAATATCTTTTAATTTGTGGTCAGCGACGTGCACTGACAAACAGTCCTTAGCTTTAAGTCTTCATACTTTAAATGAAATTAATGTTCGTAGCCTTATCCTCATGCCGGCTTTCTTCGGATTAAACCCGGTCTCCAAGTTTCAAAGACCAGACTCTCATGAGTGATTTTCTGTTGTCGTCTCTAGCGCATAATTCAAGTAATTGATGACTCAGCATGTTAACAATTGAATAAAACTTTACATACCAATTTAATACATAACGTAAGTTTCAATAAAAAGAAAAACCTAGATATCTACGTATACATGTTTTTAATTGAATGAATGCTAAACAAACCATTAAAAATATCAAGAATTTGATGCTCAAACTTACTATTTATGGTTAACTTCTGTATAATTTTCATTTCAATTATTATTGAGTAAAGCTAGATTAAATTTAAGTTGAAATAATTTGAAATAATTACCTTCTTGGAAGTTTTTATCCGAAAGAGACCGCTACCACGTCGCTCAGCTTCTTATATAGGTGTGTAACGGTTCAGAACTGTTCACTTTTTGGGGAGAGGATGTGTAAGTTGCCGGATAGCTCAGTCGGTAGAGTCGCGGTACAGTATTCCGATGGTCCCGGGTTCGAGTCCCGGTCAGACTGCACATTTTTCTCACCCTGTGACATTTGGCGCCCAACGGGGGACCGTGATTAAATATAGCTCAGAGTTTAATTCACATTGCTCTGTAACTATGTGAAATTCGAGGACGAAATTGAATATAGCAGGGGAGTATGTCACAGTTCAGAACTGTTCACTATTTAGGGGAGAGGATGTGTAAGTGACCGGATAGCTCAGTCGGTAGAGTCGCGGTACGTTATTCCGTGGGCCCGGGTTCGAGTCCCGGTCAGGCTGCACATTTTTCTCACCCTGTGACAGGTGCGCTAAAAATAACTCATCAATTTTGAACCAACCAATGGGCCCGTTATAAAAACTGTTTTTGGATGGAATAGAGTTCAATCTTTGGCGATTGAACTGTATATAACAAAGATTGTTTTCTTTACATTTTAATGAGCTAAACATAAAATCTTTTTTGCATTTAATCAAATGGTAATGTTGAAAAAAAAACTTGCCCAGGACCATACAGGTTTCATTTCAAGACATTAAGTTGCAATTCTGGTACGTTACTCATTTCATTTTGTTAATTTATATCATGATTCTTGGACTGTCTTCAGACTCAGTAAAACGTTAGAATGTTATCAAATTTTAAGGAAGCAAACGAAAATAATATATATTCAATAGACTAAACGAGCCATTAAAATATATTCATAAATCTTACCTTTTAAAGAATATCATTTTACCATTTTCCTTAAGTGCACTGAATAATTAACAGATGTAGCATTACGAAAACAAGCAATAAATAGGTAACAGCGTTCATTGGAAAAGTATATTTTATATTAATAGAATTATATAGCAAATTATTAAGTGTTAACTAATTAGAAATGTAATATTCGCATCACACCAATCTGCGAATTTAAAGCTAATTAGAAATAATATGCTAAAGTTCACAGTTTATCAGCGGCAATTTGAATCATGTCAACTAATTTCTGTTATCCACAAGTCTCGGGATGATGGTCATGCCAATAAAGAAATAATTTATAACAATGGAACTCCCACAATATCAACCTAACAGTTATATAGGACATAACTTTAGAATATCCGATATTTATGATTACTGGTAGATGGGAAATAACTACGACAATAAATGATTAGTACATATACAACGGATATGTCATCTTAGAAATATTATAATTGCCGTTTGATTTGTGGATATCGATATAATATAACGTTAACAAATATCTTTCTACTTAGTTTCTTACATATTTAAGTGTATCTATGCCAACTCTTTTTTTATACTTGTCACCAATAATTCTCGGCACGTGAACAAATCTCGTTCTACTGTGTACATGTATAAGTATTTTTTTATGCAATAATGTCGTAACCTTTGTTTATATTTGTCAACAATACTTCTCGGCAACGTTAACAAACATTTTTTCTTCTTTGTTTAAGTACATTCGTTTCTTACATGTATAAGTATTTCTTATGCAAACTCTGTTACATATATCATAACATTTGTTTATACTCGTTAGCAATACTTCTCGGCTAATTGTAACTTGTAACACTTTACACCATACAGAATCTGATTTGACTATAAATTGTATGTTTACAATTTTATGTTAAATAAAATTTATGTTATGTTATGTTATGTTATGTTATGTTATGTTATGTTATGTTATGTTATGTTATGTTATGTTATATAGTCATTGACCATTTTTTCATTTAGATATACGCATAAGTGCTTATTTTATTTTATCAGTATACATAATTTAAACAACATGCGTGAAGTAAGTAAACTTATGATGTGCAATTACTCAATTATTTGTAGAAAATAGAAAGTTGGTATTATTGATAAAAATTGTAAAAAATGCAATTAAGGGGAAGATTTGAATTTCATTCTTTCTTGCAATGCGATATGGACTAAAAACCATTTATTGCCTCATATATCAGTGCCATACATTTGGGTTAAAGAAGTACGAGGGAAATCTCTGGACAGGGATGATTCCATATCTTGCACTATCAACAACAACACAATATTTTAACTGGCTACTGTTACATTAAAATATACGTGTAAAGTATACTTCTCTGAGCTATGCACCTAACTACAATAGTTATTTCATATGGATTATTGGAAATAATAACACCAATAGTGAATTAAATTGTTAGATCACAAGGTGTAAACGCTGGAATTTCATTGGTTACATTTTAGTAAACATCGTAATACACTAGTCGGTCTAATTGACTGTAAACTTTTTATGATATGTATATACAATGAAATATGTAATGCATGCCATTTTGGTTTTAAACCAGAACATGTTAAGCAATCAGATTGATAATTATATTAGTTATTTCACAAACGATGCACTTTCAATGTTTGAACCACGTGATGTTCCAATAAACATCATTATCGGATCAAATCTTTTCACTTTATCCGCGTTTCCATTTTCAGAGTCAAAAAACTTCATCAAATCCATTTTGTATTCTATACAGCATTTTTCATTTCAAAGTCTAAATTATCAAATGCAAACTTTAATCTGTCTGTTGTGTATTTTTAAGGGTCAAAAATTCATTTATACCTTATTGCATTTGAAGTAAAAAAGTTCTATAAAAATGAAGAGCTCATTATGCATTGTTGAGAACAACACTTATTTCATTGGACACCTACAAAATCTACATCACACGCGGCTAGCTCCTCGTCCACTATAGATCTGACAGTCGTGTACTCGTCCGATAGAATTCAGTATTGTACACAACAGTGTACCTTAATATAATAACCTTAATATGAATATAAAATAGATATGATGATAGATATGATTATAAGTATTATGCTAATGGACACAAGTAAATGCAAGTATGGTTATCTTCGAAAAGACAATTTGGTTTACAGCCATTTATACTATTTTGTCATTAGTATTCTGTGAAGGCTTCTGCTAATTAAATATTTTTAGCTTAACAGAAACACAGCTTACAGTGCTTAGACGTTGCATAATTGTCTTCATATATATCGAGTAAAATACAAATAGGCCCATTAAGAAGGACATCTGAACATATTCACGGTGACTTTAACACGTGACGTTTTCATCGTTTCAATAAAGAAATTTTAGTTTCACGTGGGCGTTATAAATGAATTTTTTATAAATATCTGATAGATTTAGTCATTTTATATGTGTTTAAATATATAACTTACTTGAAATTACCGATATTATCTTCATTTTAATAAATAGAAGGGGGTCAGTATACGTTTCCGTAAGAAAGGACCATCGGTTCCGGTATAAACAACCGTTTTTTGGGGAGGCTATGCCTCCCCAATGTTAAGACCGTTCATCAAATATTACTGCAGCGGTAATCAGGTCAAAAAAAAGCACCGTGATATTCAAAGCTGACTCATCACTTATCAACGTTATTTACAAGTTAAAACAAGTTTTTGTTCTTAACCACCATACTTGCTGTTTGTTTTTGGTTTAAACGTTTTCTAAATTTTAAGAATGTGAGTATAGTGATTTTACTGCGGCGGTAAATCGGTCATTTACATCGGTCATAAATAGTTCTGATATATTAACCCTTATACTTTTTACTACTATATTGGGAAAATTAAAAACAAAACACATTATTGTAAAGTACTGAAAAAATGTTTGAATTATTTGGCAAAATATTGTTTTTATTTTTGTTAACAATTTTCCAATTACTTCGCAGCTACCAACACTAGAACGTTTCAACACCGTATTCTCAATATCATGCATGTTCTTTTGTTGTTATAAACCATTATTTGTCCTTAAAATTTAAAAAAAGGACAAATAATGATTAACTGTCGCTTACATCAGAGACATGGATCATGCTTGCGTGATAACTAAGGAAAACTAACTTATTAGTACACCCTAGGAGGCTGTACGCGGAAAACGCTCATAAACCGCTATATCATATAGCTGTTGCATACATTTAACTAAGAATTCATTGATAGTGATTAACATAAAGTTCTTGAACCATTATCGCCGAAAAAAAAACTCCGTAAGGACCCTCCGACAAAATTTCAGCACAAGAATACATTTTACATTGGCAAAATAAAGAAAAACAATACTTATATTTTGATCTCACATAATTCATGAAAGTATCTTTTAAAAATATGTCTGGCAATTGATAGATCCCTACTCTGATCTTTTATTTGCATAAGAATAAATTTAAACATGTGCTATTTTGTTTAGGAATATGTTGTGGTGAAATTCTTAATGTATCCACTAACCTCATAATTAGAATTAGACAGGTCAGGGATCTATACAACCACCTGTTTAGTTAACTACGCTCTGTTTTATCCCGATAGAAACATTCAAATATTTGGGGTAAAAAACATGACCAAAGAACCTAGTAGTCGTTTACTCGGTAGTGATCTCATTAAACTGATTATAGATTCGAATTGATTAGAAAACACAAATAAAAACATGTGTTTCGGTACAACAAAAATCGGAAGTATAGTGAACAGTTAAATGACAGAAATATGTGGTCAAATATGTTTTAACAAGGAAATAGTTATTTCAGAGAAAGACGCAAATATCAGTCCTTAATCAAATGAACGATCCCGTATTATGTAATTAGAAAGTTTATTCAATTCTAGGACAACGCATCCTAATTTGATAGTACATGTGTAATAACATTAAAATTTTCAATACAGATCCTTAAAAAATATTAAAGAATAAGAAGCTTTAAGCACAACGCATATATATACGAATGACTTACAGTCGAGCATTGGGAATTCATCAACATATTTTACGAAACTTTAATTTGAAAACGATATTTGCGCCCGCTGAAGTGATTAATGTTAATTTGAATAAATAAAATATAAAAGAACTTATATGTTTGTGTTCTAAAAATAATCGGCGGCATAAAAGGAATTTCGTATTCATTTTATAACACTTTAACAATTACCGCATTGTTTTTTTTTATTGTTTTTAACAAAAACGTCCAAAACACGCTATTTATAACGCCATTCATAACACTGACGCTTCGATGTTCTCATCTATTTACAGGGATAACCCTACGTATGAACCGCAAGTACACCCCTAATGCACTATATCTCCACTTTGAAGAGTATTCAAACAGGCTAGAAACACAGTAAAGTGTATTGAAACTGAGGGGCGTGGGTTCAAACCCCGGAAGAGGCAACTTTTTTTTTTCTTCTTTTTAACATTTTTTATTAATCTCTTAGATCCCTAATGGAAGAGAAAAGTGTTTCATTTGAATTTTATAATTATTTATTTACTAAATAATGTCAAATTTAATAGCAAATATGATGCCAGATATTTTCAAAGTTAAATAACATAAAAACTAAAAATATAAAAGTATTTTATATTTTGCAAAACCAACCAATGTACACTTAAGAAATTTAGGCAAACTTTGAAAACAGCCCCTCATTGTGGAAATTTTTAGTGATATTTTAAATAAGGCTCTTTTACATAGCGAACTGGTCAAATAAGTGTTAAAAGTGGATGGGGTAGGGTTACATTTTTATACATATTAAAATATTTCGTTTAAAAACAAGCATTTTGCTTGTTTAATTTGTTACCTAAATGTCATTATGTGTTTCTTAACAATGAGCAATAGGAAAAGATTTTTCATAGTGATGATATAGATTATTTAGAGTTTCCTCGTTTCTGAAAAAAAAAACCTTCTAATGACAACGCTTTAGTTCAGAAAAATGTCCACAACTCATAAACCACACGATAAATTGTGTTTCAATTTTGCATACATGTGACATTTAAGGCATATAATTGTCCTATGTTGTCAATTTTACAGTTCCTTATAGTGCCCATTAGGGGTATTCTACCTTAACAGCAGATTTTCCTCAGTACATATTATAAGCTAGTGGTGTTTAAAACTATCGATAAACTACCATAAGTTGGTTGAGTGTTGGCGGTATAAAAAGAACATATAACTTCATGATTAATTTTCACTTAGGGTGATTCCAATTTGAATACGCTTTGTAGATGTGTATTTTTTCAAGAAATATTTAGCTTAAATAAATATCCGAAGCCGTCAAAGTCAGCGACGAGTAATGAAATGGGAATAATTTTCTGAAACGCGATTTTTTTCGAGATTTGCTTCGGGAGAAGACAACTGTCTGTTCGTAGAGCATGAATATTAATACTCATCACAAGACAGTAGCCTACAAGACAGTATCTTTATTGATCTCAATTATGGTACATGTGAATATGTATAATTTTATGGGTCAATAAAAATGTCGCATAACTTGCAGTTGTTATAATCATTCAATGATAATAAAATGACATAAAGTATTTATGATTAACAGTCCTAGAATATTTTGATAAGGGACCGTCAGTCGTAACATGGTATTGCAATCTTATAATGAACAGTCATCATACTTGCTGGTTTGTCATTTATTATTGGCAGTTTAGGTTCTTCAAAATTTGCATGAATAACAGTCAGAATGTAGACCTCAATGAAAAGTACTGGAATATTAACAAAATGAATAGTCCACTATATTAGCCATATATATGAATGGTTGAACACAACAGTAAGGATAAATGGCACAACGGGCAGATCTTATTTGGTAATAATTGAAATTATAGCACATTTTAAGCAAAAAGAAAAGAAACTATAAGTCTGAAACATTCTGTCATAGCCTCCCCATAAGTACTTTCAGTGCTTTGATTATATACGAAGTTATAAAAAGTGTTATTTTGTGGAAAAGATGGATATATTGAGGATTATTTTTGAACGGTACTTGAGATAAGTGACATTTGCATCTGAAACTGCATTATTACCTCATGTTTGCTTTTAATAATTGAAGCTATAAGACGATTTTATTAGGCTCTTTGTTATACTGTGCAGAGGGTCAGAGGTAATTTTATTTGCAAAACTGATATGTGATCACCTCCCCCTTGATCGACGATTCGTCACGCTTGAAAGATGCGCACTAGATTTTTCAAGGATTATGGTTATTAGATATTATGCATGGTGGTATTCATTAATGCTAGGCTAGTAAATTCAGCATTATGTCAGAACATTTTTTAAACGAATATGAGCCTGTGGGGTTAGTTGATAATGCAGAGATGAAAGTACCGATAACCACACGTGCAGAGAACATCTCTTTTGACAACAATGCAGACAACATTTTTGAGGGATATCGTCGTCCTTCAGGGCAGCGGCTGTGACCGAGAATTCCTTTGAAAAACCTGATACATTTTTTCCACGAATATAACAGGCTTATAAACCTTTACAGAGATATGCCATCATTAACATTTGTCTCGGCAATATTAAAGGACTACGCATCAAGCGAAGCAGATCTCGAAAATTCGCGTCGAAATTTATTTGAGGCGCTAAAATCCAATGAGGATTTTCCATATGGCACTGACTGCGAACCGAAGAAGAGGGTTTACAGAGGCAAAGGCGATACAATTGCGGTAAAACTAGCAAACGACATATATACATTAATTTCTGTGATGGAAGGAGAAGACTACTCATTACTAAAAGAAATGATTAGCGCGTCAAAGATCCGCTCATTCTCAACTTCTGTTGAACAGCAGACTCCATATTCATCAAAAACAGCAAATGCGGAGAGTATACAAAATAGAACGGTAGCAAACAACTGTCAATGTGCGTTAGAGATTCAAACATTAAAAGATACGGTATCTAGCTTACAAGCAGATATGCTTTTACTGAAACAGTCAATATATGCCAGCGATAAATTGCGTATTGCGCAGATTGAAACGATTAAAACAACTGTAAGTGGAATATCGGAAGACATTGTGAACTGTAAAAAGTCAGTATTTGAGCATGTTGATAAAGGCTTGTCCAAAATAGGATCACTACAAAACCTGGCAACTTCAGTCGATGTGTACTCTAGCGGTATAGAGGATAGAATCAGACAACTTGAACAGTTCTTAGATAGTCCAGGTGTCGTGAAGATAGCACAGTGCAGTCAACACGCTAGTCCACACAGAGTACAACCGGACCAAGGATCGAACTTAGTTCCGGAAACGTTTTCCGACCCACCACCTATGGAAAGAATCCCTGAAGTATATTTGTCACATACGTGTCAAACTGAAAATAACGTTAAGTTACCCTTATCAACGGAAACGAGTAAGAGCAATTCTAAGACTATTGATGTACATTCTAAACTAAATACGAAGAGTTCAAACAACAAGAACAGTGTCAATAATGCGGAACAGTCTGAGTCGTCTGGTATAAGCAATACGATTCCGGAACATTCGTCAAACACGAGTAATACTCCGTTACACAAACCATCTCGCCCTGCCGGTACTTTACTAAAGCGACAAGATGGTACATTCGTGAGATCCATGTCAACATTTCCGAAAATGCAAAAAATACCGGTTCGTGTGTCGACTCGTGAGGACAGAGATTCAAATCAATATGACATATTTGATTGGCACGCAACAAGGCCTACGCGTAGATTTTTTGTAGGAGGATATAACAGATCAGTGTCATTAAAACATCTTACAAACTTTGTAACAAACCTAGGGGCAACTGTGTCCTCCATTCGCAAGTTTCCCGTGCGCAACTCAAAAAATAAAGTTGTCATTCGTTTGAACATTGAAGCTAACGAAAACGTTGATCTAGTACTTGACCCGGGCTTCTGGCCAAGAGGAATAACGTGTTCACAATGGTTAACACGCACAGAGCTCCGTGACTCTGGAAATAGAGCAGCTGATTACAGGAGCAGACGACAACGCTACGGCGCACGTTACATTTCTGTAGATGAGAATACTGAATAAACATTACAATACGTACAGTTCGTTATCGGTGAATGTTGATTAGAATGTCTAATATGTATAACTCTCAAATTAACTTGTCTCGGCATCATGTCGTCGGCGGCGTATTTATGTGAAATTCTTGGTAAATACAATATCGGAGTTTTAGGGTTACCCGAGCATTGGTTATTTCACAACAGTCTACATTTTTTAAGCTCAATAAATAGTTACTATAAATATCATGCTGTGGCAGACTTTAGCTTATCGCTACCAGTAGGAAAAGGTGGCGTTGCAATATTGTGGCACAAAACACTGGATAATTTTATCACACCTATTCCTATTGAAGACGGCCGTATAATTGGCGTACAGTTACAAGTAAAACCAAACTTATATTTGTTAATATTTCAAGTATATTTGCCATGTACATATCACTCTATAGACACATTTAACGAATATATTGACAAACTGTACAATTTGTGGTACACATATAATTACTATGGAATACCAGTTTTTATGGGGGGATTTCAATGTGAATGTGGTTGCAAACTCTTCAAACACTAGAGAGCAGTTATTTTATAATTTTCTTAACTGCACAAATTTGGAAGTCACTAACAAATTAGATATATATGTAAGGGTGCATCATATTCATATGTGTCATACGGTAACTGTTATCATTCATTGATAGATCATATAGATTATTCTATTATTACCAGTTGAAACTCTATGTTATTTAAGTTATTGTGAGATAATTGACGATAATTCACTGAATGTGTCACGTCATAGGCCTATAGTAGCATCATCATGTATTCCGCTTGTAGAGGGCGACTGTGTTAACGGCCTTCGGACAGTACCAGATGAACCAAAGATAAACTTGAGAAGAGTTGATGACGTCATGACAACGCGATTAGAGAGGATTGTGAATTAACGCGATTAGAAACGTGTAACCTAGAGAAACAGGACATAGGAAAGGCGTACGATACATTAACTAGTGCAATCTCAAATGCGTCTCAGTGCCTACCTGTTTCAAAATTTAAGGTTTATCTTAAACCCTATTGGAATAGTGATCTTGAAAATGCACATAAACACATGACTGAAATGAGAAGATTGTGGTGCGCGGAGGGTAGGCCTCGAGTTCAATGTAACGATAAATATATACAATATAAAGCTGCAAAGTGCGCGTTTAGACGTTTTCATAGATACCATGTGCAAAAACATCTTATTGGTATTAATCAGGAAATTGACCGTACCGCCGAGATGGACACAAATAACAAAAAAAAAACTCGGTCGGATTATCTACAGGGGCGGGCATCAAATTCAATAACCGGATCTATCGAAGCAATCAGGATGTGACTGAACAATGGGGTTCATACTTTAGAGATCTTTATTATCCCTGTGAAAACCCAGTATTATAATGATGAATGGTATGGTATTGTAAATGAACATAATTCAATAGTTACCAGCTCGTTGGTACCAGACAAAAGTGTTACAGTCAGTATTACCAGATACTGTCAATAAATTAATAAAATCATGTCCTAAAGGAAAAGCCTGCCGTGCTGACAACATATCCTATGAACATCTCATGTGTGCTTCAGAAATTCTATAACCGATTATTGCAAACATTTTTACGCACATGTTACGAAAGACTTTTGTCCAAGATAATATGAAAGATGGGATTATTATTACCCTACATAAAGGTGGGAAAAAGAGAAAAGACGATCCAAATAACTATCGGGCTATTTCTCTAACGTCAACAATATTAAAACTTTTTGAAATGGTACGTATACTTTCAGAAAGATGTAAGCTAAAATAAATCCCCAGCAAGGCAACTGGGGTCCTTGATGACGTAATTTATATTACGTGAAAGTGTGTTTTTCTCAGTAAACTTTATGTCTGCTTTCTAGATGGGCGTCAAGCAATCGATCGCGTGTGGCATGAGGGCCTCTTCCACAAACTTTTAGAAACTGATATCGACGTCACGTCATTCCTTGAATATAAAGACTTATACCGTAACATTTCAAGCTGTGTAAGAAACCGAGGGTTCCTCTCAGAATCATTCCCTATACTTCAAGGTACCAGACAAGGAATGAAAAGTTCTCCAACGTTGTACCTTCTCTTTATCAATGTTCTTATCTATAAACTTACAAACAGTCACTTAGGTTTTTGTATGTACAGCAATATTTGTACTCCTACAGTGGCTGATGACATGGTATTGGTATCCTTCTCAAAGAATGGACTAGATGAAATATTGTCGATATGCGGTGATTATTCGAAACGATGGCGCTTTGAATACAACGGAAGCAAATGTGGAGTCATAGTCTTTAATGAACGTAATAAATTAAAATCATCACGTCAGTGGAAACTTGGTGCTCAGACAATAGAAGAAGTAGAAGACTATACTCATCTTGGTGTCAGTTGTAAGGACTTCATGAATGTCAACAAAGAAGTCAATTCAGGATGCATGTATAAAGCTACGGGGTACATATTAAAACATAATAAACAGTGGAATAGGCCAAAACGAACTTAACCACTTACATTGAAAGTTATTAACAAGTCTGTTATCATTCCAAAAGCACTTTTCGGGAGTGAACTTTGGCATACATAAATACAGAACGACATAAACAAACTAGAGATTGCTCACCGTTTTTGTATTTTGTATTAAAACATACAGTCGCTTAAATCGGGTACAAGTACAGATTACTGCCTGGCATCTCTGGATATAGACACTATTGAAACTATGATCGACTATCGGAAACTGGTTTTTCTTAGACAATTGTGTAGACTTCCAGCAAAAGAGTATTCACAAATCGACTAACACGTTATTTTAATAACGACTATCAAGTGCTTGGTTTTATACCTGACATTTACATACTTTTGCTCAAATACGGTCTAAAATTAGAACTTGAGGAATATGTTAGAAATGACCTATACTGTGTCGATGTGACGTAAAACCCAAAACAAAACAAAACAAAAATATGTTAGAAGGGGCATGTTTCCGAGCAAACACCAATGGAAGAATTTACTTAACAAACATGTTATTATGACAGTTAAGAAGAAACGATACGAACGCTTAGTTCAACACAGATCTACATACCAATGTTAGGTAATCCATGTGAGCTTTGGACAGTATTGCGGAATCATCCCGAGTTACGTCCCTGTTGCGATTTGATAGTGTCTGTCGTTGGACAGTAAAAACTGTTTAAATTTTTGTACTGACATTGTAGATCATACCATGAACTTTTGCACAAATTTAAAGAAGTCCTATTTACGACAGCATGTATGGGATTTCCTCATAACTGACATAGGGATAAACTCTTATTTAGACTGGATTAATCAACCTAGAAATGTACAATTAGATATGCTCCTCAACATTACATTTGATGAGGTCAGGAAAGCTAGGTTTTCTCTTCTCGGACGACTCTATCATTTGTTTAAAACAGGCCGCTGACTTAACATGCTGCTGTAGGCCAAAATGATAATTAATAGTATGTACATGTTGTATACCAGTTTGTTTAGAAATTCTGTATACCTATTATATCATCTATTTTGTTTTTAGTTGATATTTCAATACAATCGTTTCTTACTTTTGCTCATACTGGCTGCAAAGGGAATGATTCAGGCCACATAATAGGACATTTAGACATCAACTTTATTATTAAACAATTTTTATGTGTGTCTAGTGCATATACTTAATATTCTACCAGACAAAAATCGATGTCCTTTGCTAGATAGATCTGAAATTGTATTTTTATCATTTTACATTTTATTGTTGATAAGATGATTACTACGCTTTTGATCAGGACATTCAAAACTATAGGAAGTTAATACCTGTTCCATGCAACTAGCACAGGGTAAACATTATCAAGAAGGTTAGAAAAGAGTTACACCCTGGCTCTATTAATATTATTATTATCAGTATTGATTGTATGCTTTAGCAGATATCTTGATAGATTTCTGTATTAGTGATGGGTCAATGGATCTCTGATTTAATGTTATCGATATATTGAAGCTTCCCGGTGGAAAAGAAAAATTGAAAGCGGGATAAGAGTTAACAAAAGAAGACAAAAATAAAGATCAACAAGGTGTCGACAACGTTCACAGGACGCAAAGCAGTGGCTGTAGGCGCCTTGTATTTTTACGTACGTTTAAATATTAATGAGGAAGCAACAACGAAAAATGTGCCGCGGTCCGTTTTTCACTGTTGTAAAGGTACGTAAAAAACAGAATGCGCACGAGTTTACTGCTTCGACACTGCTCGTCCAATTTCGTTGCGGATTCGATTTTGTACAAGCATAATGGGTCACCTTTACATAAATGTAAGTCTCCAAGCCCTAGCCCAAGTAAAACATCCGTGAGAACTCGGCGCGCGTGGCCAATTTTTCGTTGTAACATCCTCATTAATATTTAAATGTACGTAAAGACACAGGGCGTCTACAGCCACTGCTTTGACTCTATCCGTCCGATTCCGTTGCAGATTCAATTTTGTACAAGTGTGAAGGGCCCCCTTTACAGAAATGTAAGTCTCCAAGCAGTAGCCCAAGTAAAACGTCCATGAGAACTCCGTGAGTGCGGTCCGTTTTTAGCTGTTGTAAAGGTACTTAAAAAAACAGAATGCGCATGAGTCCACTGCTTCGACACCGCTCGTCCGATTTCGTTGCAGATTCAATTTTCACATTTGGCACGTGAAAGTGGCCAACCATCAATAATTTTCTCCTTCAGATCCATGTTTGCATCTTTTTGAGTGTCATGCTTCAGTGCGTCTAGTATGCGATCAGTTATGTTTAAACTTTTTATAACTGTTTGCACATGTTAGTCCAGGCCGTCTAGTATAAACGTGTCTTTCAGTGGCTGATGGGTATTTGTTTACCACTAACATGTTTAACGTCAAGGTCATACTTAGACAATTGTAATCTCATTTTTTGAAGTATTGGAGGGCATGCCGATAAACTTTCCGCATGAAAGGTTTACAGTCCGAGTGCACAGTTATGTGTCTACCATATACATACTGGTGGAAGCGCTTGCAAGTGTACAGTATTGCTAAAAGTTCTCTTTAAATTTTTGCATAATTTGACTCGGTTTCTGTCAAAGTTCGGGATGCAAAAGCAACAGGATCCCCATTTTGCATTAAAGTTGCAGCTGCCACAGTTTTTGAACTGTCACACTCAAGTGTTACTTGTAACTTTGGATTAAAGTAGGACAGTACTGGGCTCTCTGTAATGATTGATTTCATGTTGTTGAATGCCTCACTTTGAGATTCATCACATATGAACTCAAGTCTTTCTTGAGTAACAATCTCATAGGGCGTGTGATCCCGGCTAAGTTTGGAGAAAATTTCTGTAGGTAGTTAGCCATACCAAGTATGTTCTCAAGTTGCTGTCGGGTCTTTGTTATTTCAAGGCTTGAAATTGCCTCGATTTTTGAAGGGCCAGCCTTTAATCCATTTAATAACCAAAATGGTACTTCAGTAACACCTGATAGCATCATTCAAGGCTTTAGGATCAAGACAAATTAAGCCTAGGCTTTCCCGTTTTAGGCTTCTCTACTATGACTGAGGAATTTACCCAGTCTGTAGGTTCTGTAACCTTGCATATAATCCTTTCTTTCTCCATACGCTGGAGTTCATCCTTCAATCTATGTCTCAATGCTTCGGGAACCCGTCTTGGTGCGGTTCTTACAGGAGTAGCATTTGCTTTGAAACTTACTTTCCCTACTCCTCGGAATAAATCACAGTACTCTGACATAACTCTTTGTTTATCGAGAGTGGTTGTGTATACTTGAGCAGAGTTTTCTACTGAATATGTGACCTGTATTAACCCTAGTGTAGTATGCTGCTGTCCGTTACTAAATGCCTTTTGGAGTGAAATTTCAGTAGATTTCTGTGGTCCATTCCCATCCGGTCATTATTTCATGGTTATAGTTGATGACTACAGCCGCTATCCCGTTGTTGAAAGACTTATGTCTCTGAAAGCCGAACCGGTTGT
>NW_026864452.1:0-128082 GCF_026571515.1 Ruditapes philippinarum | reverse complement strand
CATATAAACGCTGATTTAAGAATTTAAGAAATTTTTGTTTTATTTATTTATACTTTGTATTGAATATTGAATGAGTTATAAACTTTATAAATTCTAGGAAAATAACTTATAAAGAACGTGAAATAATTATATAAATTGAGATTGTAATTTGTTCGAATAAACCAAACTGGATTTACGTTATACAATTTCCAAAATATAGAAGTCAGAGCGTGAAATTAACGTGATTGTGACATATCATATATTGAAAGGATTTATTTATTTATTATTAAGAAATTTATAAAATAACAACATTACCATCAGAACAGAGCATATATTTTATATGCTCAATAATGTTATATAGCATTTGGCTGAAAGACAATAAAACAATTATTTATTAATGAAACATAATATAATGTTGATCAGCTTCGGTTTTGTTTAAGATAGTTATCAATCTGAACTTCTTAATATTTCAAGACAGTGTTGATTTGTTAATTGTAAAATAATTTTATTAGGGTGATTTTACATATAAAAATTAAAAAAAATAAATAAAGGAGAAACAAAAAATCATTATGACCAGTCTTAACAAATGCGTACAGTTATGAAATATTACAGCACGATTTACCCAAAGTGTTGGGGTAATTCTGTACAAGTGTTGTATTTATATTGTTGTTTTTACTTTATGCCAACATTCAGTATTGACCTTCAACTTGGAATCAACAGGACCCGATGTGCTCAAAAGTCACGTGATCCCAGACACTGTTTAATCAGACTTACCCAGGTATATCATAGCTTGTAGATAAACATGTAGTATATGGCAATATTTACCTGAGATTGATTAATTTCTGGAGTTATTTCTCTTTTTTTCTCAGTATTTTATTACGATTAACGCTTCTGTTCAGCTCTGTTCTGTTCTGTTCTGTTCTTAATACGAGACCGGTGGAACAGTGTAATTACGACGGGATTGTAAACTGCCTAGGAACAAGTTCGGAATTCTGACAAATCTTGTTTAATATTTCTCTATAAACGTATTATTACTTTATGCAGCACGTGGATAAATAATTTACATAAATCTGGCGCTGTTTTTTTTAATAAATTTCATATTCAAATGTCAACAAACTTTGATGATTATTATATTTTGTTTATCAATTTCAATATGTAAAGCCGTACAATGAGTGATTTCACATACACAAAACATAGAGGTTAAATTTAGAAAAATATAGAAATAAAGTACATGTATATGTACATGTATAAAGTTGTATAATGATTCGGACCTAAAATACGATTAATTTAAACCCCATGTACATTCAAACCCGTATAAATTACTTCAGTTTCCGAGGGTAACTGATTATTCAAGTTTCAATGTCAATATAGTCAAACAAATAACTAATTGCACTGACAAAAAGGTGTGTCTATATCTTAAAATTGTAGTAAATACACTTTTACACTTTTTTTTTATATTCAATTATACTTGTATGTATTTATATATTACTTTCAGCATTAAAATGAAAACAGTTAGTCACGTAATTATTAAGTTGTAACTTATAGAGAGGACATGTGTAATCGTCACACTATCTTTGGAAGCCTGAGCTGAAAATCTAGTTGTTAAAGGTGTTTTTTTTTCATTTTTAGGACATAAATTGACTTGTGCTGTTCTGTCTTTCTTTATTTTTTACTCGTGTAAAACAAACAAAAAATGCAATAGGAATATATATATAGATACTTCACCATTCTACTGAAATCAGTATTATTATCATATTTTAAAGTCATTATTATATACATATCTGTCTGAAGTGGTTTTGACGGTTCCCAGCAGACCGTGTCTCATTCATGTCTAAAATCAAGTGATTGTTGTTCCACCAAAATATGCATGAAACATATTAAAAGCGTAAGAAATAGTGACAGTTTAAAGCTTTCGAGTCATGTTGTTATCAATATAGATTAATAGGTTTATGGTGTCATTATTATATGGTTAAGGTGTCATTAAAGCGCCCAGGGTGTCATTATATTAAGTAAAGGGGTGTCATTATATGTTTAGGGTGTCTTTTAAATTTTTGGGTGTCATTTTATTTTGGTGTATTAATGTAAAAGGTGTCATATATGTTTTGGTGTCATTTTAGGTAAATATTATACCTTTTAAGCCTTTTTATATTTTTAGGTTGGTCCCAAACCTAAAAGGGGGGGCCCTAAATTTTTTTAAGGTTTTTCGTAAATTTTAGGTGCGAATTTAAAGGGGAAAAAAGGTAATTTTCAATTCAGGGTTCCCTTTTGTTTAGGCATTAATGTTTTAATGTTATAAAAGTCATATTGTTTAGTTTAATTTAAATTTTATTATATGTTTGTAAATTTTTTTAAGTGGTTTCTTATTTTTTGGTAAATTTTTTTTTAAATTATTTAATTTTGATTAAAAAAATGTATTTAAAAAAAGAACCGTTTTTTCTTATGTTTTGAAAATAAATTAAACAAAATGAAAGGGGGTTTTAAAATTTTAAAATGAATATAAAATGATTATTTAAAGCAAATAATTTAGTAAAAATGGAAGGGCAAAAACAAAAAGGGTAATTAATTCGTTTATAACAAAAAATGATGGCCCTTTTAGGAAAAAAAGTTTTTTGGGTTCAAACCTTTAAAAAGTTTAGCTGTCCTTTGGGCAAAATAATCCTGTCTAAACCAGTTCCCTAAACTGCTATTCCCTAAAGGGTATGTTTATTTTTAAAGGGTTTTCAATATAGTTTGGGGGTATTTTAATTAAGGTGCCTTATTGTTTAGGGTTTCATTTGGGGTCATTTTTATTAACTGTGTCATAAATTTTTTGGTCATTAATTAAGGGAATGCCCATATTATATGGTTTAGGTGTCATTAATTAAGGTTCTTAATGTTAAGGGTTTTTTAAGTTATAAATTTTTAGTGTGTCAATATATTATAGGTGTCATTTGTTAGGGGGCATAATGTTCAGGGTGTCATTATTATATGTTTAGGGTGTGCGTTCATCGAACGCCGCCCTTCCTTGTTGATTTTGTTTTTTATATTTCGTTATTATAGGTAAAATGTGTCGTTATTATATGTTAAGAATGTCATTAATTTTGTTGATAACGATAGTATTATAGGTTTAGAGCACCAGTATTTCATGTTAAGGATGACATTATTTTATGTTTAGATCGTCATTGTAATATGATTAAGTTGTAATAATTATAGGTTTGCGTGATACTTTTACTTTTGTATAATCTGACAAATAAAAATTGAACAAATGATCCTCTGATGTTTGAACTAAATTTGCTTGTATTTTAACAACTGCATACTTACATGGCATATATACTCTATTCATATTTATATCATACAAACAAGTCATGCATACTATATTTATATAATACTAACACATCACTCATACTCTATCATTCTAACTCGACATTCATGCTATTTTTTTATCTTACCAACACGACACTCGTACACTATCATACTTACACGACACTCTTGCTCTATCATACTTACTCGACATTCATACTCTCTTTATATCATACAAACACGAGACTCGTAATCTTTCATACTAAATCGACATTCATAATCTATTTATATCAGACTAATACGAGTGTCATACTAACACCACATTCATACTCTATCATACCAACTCGACATTCATATTCTATCTATATCATACTCACACGAAACTCGTACTCTCTTATACTAACACGACATTCATACCCTATTTATATCATACTAACACGACACTCGTACTCTATCAAACTAACACGACATTCATACTCTATTTCTATCATACTAACACGACATTCATACTCTATTTCTATCATACTAACACAACACTCATACTCTATCATACTAACTAGACAATTATACTATATTTATATCATACTAACACGACATTCATACTCTATTTCTATCATACTAACACAACACTCATACTCTATCATACTAACTAGACAATTATACTCTATTTCTATCATACTAACACGACATTCATACTCTATTTCTTTCATACTAACACAACATTCATACTCTATCATACTAACTCGACAATCATACTATATTTATATCATACTAACACGACAAACATACTGTATTTCAGGCTGTTGGCTGGGTAGTCAGTTTTATATGGTCGGTGATAGATGGAACCCTTTCATCAGTCCACATGGTTTAATGGTGTGTGTTAAATGCCAGTGTGCTCAGGTACAGTATAGTTGTCAATTTGTTGTAAATATGTTCAGGTACAGACATACTAGCTTGTCCCTGATTATCAGTGTTCTCAGGCACCTACTTGTTAACTTGTCAATTTATTGTCAATGTGTTGAGGTACAGACTCATGAAGTTATCGGTTTGTATGTATTCAGACAAAGAATTATTAAGTATTTAAGATTTTAAATCAATATGTAATTGTTACATCTCATGTATCTGCTGTGTGATACTAAGCACTAGGTATAGCATATGTGAACCTTTCGTGAACACTACATATAGTAAATGCTCCCTTTTATTAAACTGCATGTATATAAAACGATATAAACGCTCTGTTAATATTTATTCACAGTTGGCATGAATGTATTTCAATTAGAGCATTATAAATATTATAAATCATAAACATATACATGTAATAATCTTCAGGTGTGTTTAAATATATGTTTATGTCTCAAAAGTAATACATATATGATTTTGTATTCTTAGTTTCACACTAAAAACAAAAGATCAAATCGTATTACACTATTTCATAAGACCATGAAATTTGTATTGACGAAATCAAAACTAAGAAAAATGTTTTTGTTTTTTTTATGTCCAGGTTGTAAAACATCATCGTGTTCAGTTAGAAGGAAAAGTTGTTTGTACAAATATCAAGAGAGATTGTCCAAAACCAAATTGTGCAAAGCCAATTCTTAGACCCAATACGTGCTGTAAAATATGTCGAGGACAAGGTAAATAAATGACACTTGTTAAAGGTCCACCTCTCCTTAGAGGGCCAGGTAAATAACACTTGTTAAAGATAAACCTTGACAAGGTAAACTATAGACTATAGGTGCACTTCTTATTCGAGGACATGGTAAACAACACTCATTAAAGGTTAACCTCTCTTTAGAGAACATGTTAAACAACGTTCATTAAAAGTACATCACTTATTATATAGAGGACATGGTAAACAACACGCATTAAAGGTACACCTCTCATTAAAGGACATGGTAAACAACACTCATTAAATGTACACCTCTGATTAGAGGACATGGTAAACAACACGCATTAGATATAAACCTCTTATTAGATGAGATGGTAAACAACACTCATTAAATGTACAACTCTACATAGAGGTGGTATTTGTATCCTTTTAAACCAAATATTACGTTGTGTTTTATAATTAACATTTTTCGTATTAAAATCATTGAGAAATTCAAACTATGAGGGGTTTTCTTGTCAGTTTTCGAGCTTTGTATATTGATCAGCATATATTTCATTTTGAACACTTCTAAAAAGAAATACTTGACTTATCAAACTAAATAATTTATATTTTAGACACATCATTCGAGGATCAGTTTGATACAATAGGTAATGGTGGACAGCCTTATCCTAGACATGAAGACAGCGATGTTCCTGAGAAAGGTAGAAAACAAACAAACAAGGCATCACAATGTCTTAAAAAACTGAAGAATGTAAATGCAGATATAATGTATATATGTGTGATTGTTTATCTGATCATCTTTATATCTTTATATCTTTATATCTTTATATCTTTATATCTTTATATCTTTATATCTTTATATCTTTATATCTTTATCAAATGACAATCTGTCTCAGATATAATTCCAAAAAGAAATAAGATTTAATAAAAATCTGTTGTATAATATATATGTATATCCTCTGTGTTTGCTGAGTAGTAAAAAATCATGCATTTTTCTACCTGAAGGCATGTATTGAAATATTATATATTCTGGAAGATAAATTAAAAAATAACACAAATGGCATTAGTAATTATAAGTTCTATTAAAACGAAATTTTTCATTCAATCTCTAAATAAAATTTTGTCTATAATCAAAATTATAACAAATATATGCTTTAAATACCCAAAACATAAATTAATATACATTTTCAATCAAACAATGTTTAATATAAAGTGGGGCGTGTCGTCAAGGACGAATCTTCAGTGCGGCGAATCGTCATGGAGCGAGTCGTTATGAGGCGAAACGTCAGTGGGGCGAATCGTTATATTACCTTCATACAACCTTATTTGTATCTCTTCTAATATGAACGCATTTTTAACAAAGCACATTGTGCCAAACAACAACATTTTTACTGTAGCAGAAAACTTTAGTATTGTAAAATACACTGGCTAACAATTTTTAGTAGTATTAACTCTTACAGAACCCGTAAAGAGAGTTTTATTTGATAATACGTTACGTTAAGCGCTTTGTCGATCCTTTTATACTTTGTTTTTTTCTCTAAAAACATCTGATAATATTTGATATTTTTTTACATTTCTATTTCTTGCCAGTTATAAATTCAGCCTTGCGGATCGGGTTATATATACGAACAACCGTTTATATAGGGCCATATAGCCTGTCAAAATCTTAATAACTAAAATTTTATTCATTTATAAATTCAGGTATATATTCAGTTTTATTTTCTAATATTTATTATAATTATACGTAAGATGAAATATTTCATTATATTTAAAAGTGTCAAAAACTGTAATTAGCAAAAATTAAAATAATATTACGTTTACAGTTTAGGGTTTTTCGTGTAGAAAATTAAATCATTGTTTTGTCATGTAAAAATTTCCCATGAAAGTTGGTTTAATGTTTCAACCACTGATTTTAATTATAGCCAATGAATAGCTATCTCATTCATAACAAAACGTGTGATTATTTCCTATAAAAGGCTATTTTGTTGAAAAAAATGTTTGGAATATTATTAAAAATCTTAATTATCTTTTATTTTTTCTGTTACAGATATGACTGCTCTATTAGTTGGTGGTGGCAGACAGAATCACGGGGCACGTGTTGTTCGGACACGTGCGGTTGCTATGATACATTTGACTAATATAACTGAGGATTCATTTAATTACGCAGTAAGATATTCAAGGTAGGAATATTTAAATATATAACCCGCGTCACGACAAAACCAACATAGTGCGTTTGCGACCAGCATGGATCCAGACCAGCCTGCTCATCCGCGCAGTGTGATCAGGATCCATGCTGTTCGCGAACTGTTTCTAAACTTGTAATAGGGTTGGTAAGAACAGCATGGATCCTGATCAGACTGCGCAGATGAGCAGGCTAGAAGACTTGTAGAAGTTTTAAGGCCCTACATGTCATGATATATAAAATGATAAAAGTAAAAACCTAGTGCTATATGCCAATTGTATGATTACCTTATGTCTTCTATAAAGATAATTCGTTATTATACAGTTATTTCACTTGTATCAATTGAACAGTCGAAACTCAAGATCAGAAATGGCATTTAGAACTGTTGCCATAGGATATTTCTTGGCTAATGATATAAAATTTAATAACAAATATGATACCAGATATTTTCAAAGTCTAATAAAATAAAAGCGGTAAAAGTGTTTTATATTCTCAAGATTAACCATCACTTTTTAGAAAATGTAGGCAATTTTTGAAAACAGCCCCACGTTTTGGTATAGTTTAGGGATATTTTAAATAAGGCTCTCAAAGTAGGAAACAGGGCAAAACAAGTGTTTGAAATGGGTGGGGTAGGTTGAAATGAATGACTTACACTTGTTTTGATCATACAATATCCACAATGTCTGTTATTGTAACTCCCAAAGTTTGTTCAAGTCACATATCTTGTTTTAAAGCTACTCGATGATTCTGTCGGCGTTTAAATTTCGTTCAAAACATATAGATATATCTACGCTTCAAACCCAAAATATATAGAATTTATACAGAAATTCATGCTGGGACTTTAAAAAATGTCATTTAAGCGTGATTTGAGTACATAAAATCATTTAATATTTTGTCAAAATTTTGCCTGAGTATCCCTTTAACAATGATAAATAAACAATATTTTTCATTACGATGGTATTATAGATTATTTAGAGTTTCCTCATTTCCTAAAAGAGCCTTTTCAATAGCCCAGCTTTATATTAGAAAAAGTACACATAACTCGTAAACCGAACAGTAAATTTTGTTTGTGGGCATACATGTGTCTTTTAAAGCATGTAGCGAACGTATGTTGTCAATTTTACAGTTCCTGTAGTGGGGGTAGGGCGGTTATACTTTTACAGGACCCTTGATAGAAAATAATAGTTATTCTATTCAATTCTGTATCAGCATTTTGAGACAAAATTTCGTTGTTTTTTATGAACACTATTTATATATATTTCCTTTTAAGTTAAGTTTATCTTTGAATAATCTAGCTGTTGATACTGGACATTATTCTAGAAACAATTTGAAAATGAGCGATGTTGTGTACTTGTGTATACCAGTTGTACGTAAATATAAGAAGAAAAAAAATATATTTCTATAAAAGACCAACCGCTATTAAGCTAACAAAAAATGTTAGTTATGTAAATTGGATTCACTGTTTGTTAAATTACCTGACAAAATAATTTTACATGTTTATGTAAAATGAATGACAAAATGGAAGTTTACGTCACCAAAAATATTGTCTATCTGTTTGTCTTAACGTCCAAATTCTGAAGAAAATTTGATTGAAATCGTTCTAATCACACAAGAAAACGGAACCACCTACATTGTTTATTCCAAAATTAACATGATACCATCACAACACTAGGGACTATCATACCTCATTTGTAGAGAATTCCCTTAAATACATACGGTTCATTTCATTTCTTTTGGTTTATTAATAATGAAATGAATATACGCCATTCTGATTGTGTTCAATTCTGGCTTTATTTATTTATTTATCTAATTAATTATTAAATCATTATTTATTTATGTATTCATTCATTCATTCATTCATTCATTTTATTCTATTCAGATTGCTTTCAATTCTGATACAAGAACTGTAAATCTATTAAATTAAATTACTTTGCTTTCATAATACCAAATACAAGTGTGTTTGTATCTTTATATTAGAATATCATAATGACAGGGAAAAAACAAGAAAAAGAATAAAAAACGAGCAACAAATTAAAAATTCTTGAAGAAAAACCATACATTTAAACTTCTCTAAACATTATAAAAATGGCACGAATGAAAATCTCTTGAAGCTTAATTTGTCACGCTTTGAAAATAAAAGCTTGCTTTTTGTAATCATAGTTTTATTTTCTATCAGTGTAATGAATGGTTTCCACCACCGGTGTTGTTTTTTAACTATTATTTTCAATTATCTTTTAGACAATATCTCTCGTATTTTTTTCTACAAGGATGATTTCAGTAAATTAGATTTTCACGAGGGATTGTCACGTGTAGTTTTTTTCCTTACTAATTAAGTTGCAATGACAATTTATAAAGAGGCCATTACACGAAGAAATATTGAAAGATAAAACAGAATTCAAGAACTTGAACGACTGGTCTCATTGTATAAACTGTGATTAATTCAATTCCAAAGGTTACAACAGTTTACTGCTAGATGTACTTTGTTGTCACTAGTTACTAAACAGTTGAACGTAATACGTTTGAAATATGAAATATCTGAGTATATTTTTTCACAAAAAATGTTATTAACCAGTTGATCTTTGTGATTTTTTTTAACGTTTATAATATTAATTTTCATTTCTAATCATGATTTAACGGTTCATTTAAATGTATATTCTCATTTATGTCTCACAGATTAAAGGAACCGTGTATCTATATATAACGGATGAGTATGGTAACACGGTGATAGAACGTCAACTTCCGCCGCAGACATCAAGGACCGGTGTGGTATGATTCTATCTACATAACTTATTTATTCCCACCTCTTTTTAACTGCTGAAATCTTATACATTGTACAGTGTAATTCTTAAAGCAGACCCTAAAATTGTGCAGACTTAAAAACAGTTTAGTATATTATAATGTGGCAAATACTGTTCAAAGATGAATACCGTTTGGTTGCCTGTAAAAAAAGAAAACTTTCCCTATATATAGCTATACTTTATACATAGAAAACAATTTTATTTTGAGAGAATTACAAATATAGTTCGGCTAAAGTTTTGCGCTTGGAAATTTCAAAAGTTTACATTTGTGTAAATGTATGCCTATAATTCTGATGCCTCAGCCCTTAAAGCAAGCCCTTAATCACAAGGAGTGTCATAGTAAGTTGATATGTAAAAATAGTCAAAACAGTAAACGGTATATAATAATTTTTATTTCTGTAAATCATTTATCATTTATTTATTGTTTTATATTTTTATCATATCTACAACAGTTCTACGATAAAATTGAAGCTATACCAAAGAACTATGTTAGATATATATTACAAAATACTGCATACGTCACACTGACCACATCGAGGTACAAAAAAGGGGAGATATTCGGATTACTTCGGACAAATACAATAGCTGCCATTGGTTTGTACTAAACTTAAGTATATCACATCTCATACTAAATCAAAATCTTTATGGAAATTTCGTATAAATGTAAATGAATGAGATAAATGTAGATTATATTAAGTACCAAAGCATTAAATGATGGTCAATCAGATACCATGCTGAAATATTAGATATCCTATAACCAATAAACTGACTGTCCTGACTGGTTCACTTACCTATTATAAAAGTTTCCCGACTGGTTCACTTACATGTTATAGATGTTTCCCGACTGGTTCACTTTCCTATTATAAATGTTTCCCGACTGGTTCACTTACATATTATAAATGTTTCCTGACTGGTTCACTTACATATTATATATGTTTCCGACTGGTTCACTTACCTATTTAAATGTTTCCCGACTGGTTCACTTACATATGATAGATGTTTCCCGACTGGTTCACTTACCTATTATAGATCTTTCCCGACTGGTTCACTTACATATTATAGATCTTTCCCGACTGGTTCACTTACTTATTTTAAATGTTTTTCGACTGGTTCACTTGCCTATAATAGATGTTTCCCGACTGGTTCACTTACATATTATAGATGCTTCTCGACTGGTTCACTTACTTATTATAAATATTTCCCGACTGGTTCACTAACATATGATTAAATCTTTCCCTACTGGTTCACTAACCTATTACAGAACTTTCCCGACTGGTTCAGTTACATATTATAGATGTTTCCTGACTGGTTCACGTACCTATAAAAAATATTTCCCGACTGGTTCACTTACATATGATAGGTGTTTCCCGACTGGTTCACTTACTTATTATAGACCTTTCCCGACTTGTTCACTTACATATTATAGATCTTTCCCGACTGGTTCACTTACTTATTTTAAATGTTTTTCGACTGGTTCACTTGCCTGTAATAGATGTTTCCCGACTGGTTCACTTACATATTAAAGATGCTTCTCGACTGGTTCACTTACTTATTATAAATATTTCCCGACTGGTTCACTAACATATGATTAAATCTTTCCCTACTGGTTCACTAACCTATTACAGAACTTTCCCGACTGGTTCTGTTACATATTATAGATGTTTTCCGACTGGTTTACTTACTTATTTTATATGTTTATTGAATGGTTCACTTACATATTATAGATGTTTCCCGACTGGTTCACTGACCTATTATAGATGTTTTCCGACTGGTTTACTTACTTATTTTATATGTTTCCCGACTGTTTCACTTACATAATAAATTATAGATGTTTTCCGACTGGTTTACTTACTTATTTTATATGTTTATCGAATGGTTCACTGACCTATTATAGATGTTTCCCGACTGGTTCACTTACATATTATAGATGATTCCCGACTGGTTCACTTACATATTATAGATGTTTCCCGACTGGTTCACTGACCTACTATAGATGTTTCCCGACTGGTTCACTTACCTATTTAAATGTTTTCCGACTGGTTCACGTACTTATAATAAATGTTTCTCGACTGGTTCACTGACCTATTATAGATGTTTCCCGACTGGTTCACTTACATATTATAGATGTTTTCCGACTGGTTTACTTACCTTTTTTATGTTTATCGACTGGTTCACTGACCTATTATAGATGTTTCCCGACTGGTTCACTTACCTATTATGACAGTTTTCCCGACTGGTTTACTTGTCTATTATAAGTGTTTCCCGACTGGTACACTTACTAATTATAAATGTTTCCCGACTGGTTCACTTACATAAAATAGATGTGTGTCCTGACTGGTTCACTTACCTATCATTAATGTTTCCTGACTGGTTCACTTAACTTTAAGTTATGTTTTCCTAACGGGTACACTACATGTTATAAATGTTTAAACATGAAAACGACGATGACAAATTCGGTAGGTCTATTTAACCTATCAACCCTGTGTAATCTTCCTCCAGCAATTTGTGGAATACTTGACTTCCACTTTCCTATTAGAACATAATCCATGTCTGTTTTATTGTATGAGCACTTTTGTTCAGTGAATTAACGGCACCAGTTTCCTGTTCTCTTGTTTGTTGATAAGAATGTTTTAAATAACGTACATTTACAAAAAATATTACTAAATTTGTATTTGAATTACTATTTGTAAAACTTTTTGAATTACTATTTATATTATCATTATTATTATTATTATTATTAATATTATTATTATTATTATTATTTGAATTACTAATAAAATTACTATTTTAATTAATAATTCTATTACATTTTCTATTACTATTTCAGTGGTATTACTTTTTTGTATTTTAGCATCGTTTGAAGCCCTATTGAATCCACCGGATAGATCTGGAATTGGCGCTCTGGTCACCATGTTTTATGATGTAACAACCAAAATGACGTCATACGTTATACAAGTTGACGGTTATCGTCATTCTAAAATGAGTAAGAATATGTTATAGAAAACCCACTGTGTCCAAACGCCTAAAGTTTAAAATTTACAATATCGTAGTTAGGTAGGTAGATTAGTAGGTAAGTATAGGTAGGCAGACAGGCAGAGACAGACAGGCAGGTAGGTAGGAAGGTAGTCAGACAGGCGGGCAGGTAGGTAGGCAGGCAAGTAGGTATGTTAGTAGGTAACATAGACAGGCAGGCAGGAAGGTAGGCAGACAGGCAGGTAGTTAGGTAGACAGGCAGCTAGGTAGATAGTTAGGCAGGTTGGTTGGCAGGCAGGCAGTTAGGTAGGTAGGTAGGCAGGCAGGTAGGTGACAAAGATATTTTGCAGCACAACGAATAGATATGCAAAAGATGGCAAAGAAATCTGCTCAGACTTAAACCGAAAATGATAAATTTGCGGGATTATTTTCCCGATTCTATGTTAAAGCGATTAAACGCTTTTCTTTTTGAGTCATTTTTCATAAATCAGAAAACTGATAGGAAAATACGGACTGAGAAAACGTTCTGAAATTTTGCACACAAGTTTTTTGTTTAAACCATCATCAAATTCTACGATAATCACACAAAACATGATAATATAGTCATGTCATGGCTACACGGATCTCAGTGGTGTCCCTATCATAATTGTTCAAGAATATTTAACATTTGCTCGTGTTCTTGTGAAATATTTTTGTTTCTTATAGTGCATTTCACATTGTATTACAATATCCATTTCGTTGGCAATGTTTTATGTCTACTTACAAAAACTTAGGAAAACTAAAATGCGTACATTATACTTGAGAAACGAATACATTTTGATTTCTTTAACAAATGCAAAAATGACTATTATAACGTTTAAAAATTCGTTTTTGAGCATGTAAGACGCTTGTAACCTGAAAAATGTAGCACCAAATGTTAACAAAAATGCCATAAAAGAAGTAAAATGTAAACAATGCAAAATATTAAATCATTCTAAGTGTACTTATTACCAAAAGAAGCAACAACAAAAATGATGGTTCAGGTAACTGGCCAATGATCAACTTTTTGGAATATGTAAGAGTAAATCAAAAATAAAAATTTTTTAAAGCATTTTGGGCATACTGAAAATAACCTTTGAAAATTTGCTTGTCTTAAATTATCGTCAACGTATTGAATGTATTAGTTACGTAGTTATTCTTTATTAATGATCTAATTTCTATCTTTAATGCTAGTTTCAGAGGAGTACTTTGTGACGTTTGAAAAGGACACAGAAATAATTCATCAGCATGTTTTAAGAACTTCACACCAGGTCGGTAATTACAATTTCTCTAAAACTTCACTGTATTCTAAAATAAGCATATATGCTAAATTGGTAAACTTTCTATTAAGACTACTTTAATTTCTAAGAAAAGTTAAAGTTCTCAAAAACATACTTTAAAGTCAAATTTGGCGAACATTATACATACTTGAAGTGCATTTCTAAATGTGTACTTCCCGAAATATCTGTTGACAAGGGAAATATAAAATTGTTTACATTTAAACGTGACAATTAACTTTTCCTGTTATCCTACTTAGTTACTTTGCATGATAAAATATGATCTACATTTATTTCAAAGTACATCATTTGTTCACTTTATTTCAAGAAATACCAGATGGTTGGAAAGGTAAGCGTTAACGGTAAAATGTCCAAGCAAATAGCGCGCGGAAGGTTACATGTAAGAGTGACGTCAAGAACTGGTGAGACGATGATTGGTGTACTCAGACCGAGGCTGTTACGTACAGGTAATATGTTTATCCACAAATAGTAATATTTAAATATCCCAGCCTGCATAGATCAATTGGTTAGAGTGTAAGACTTGTAATCTCGACATTTTGGGTTCGATTCCCGGGCTGGCCTACTAAATTTACTAAACATTCTCTCGGATGAGACTTTAAAGGGAGACACAGGCAAAATTTTTATTTCTAAGTTTTGGATTTTTCATTCATTATTCTGTTAATGCCACCGAAGTGAATACATTAGGCAGTCAAAAGAACAAAACTTTTCTCCGTATAAAAAATAAAATGGTGGTTTCCTAACTTGACCCGCGTGGGTCAGGTTAGAGCACTAGGATTTCACAAAAGTTGTCACGGTGAACTCTGGAAACGTTTGAGAACATGTCAAATGAATGACTTAGACTTGTTTCAATCTTACAATATCCACAATATCTTTATTTTAACTTCAAGGGTTTATTCAAGTGACATGACTTGTTTTAAAACTATTTGGTGATTTTATTGACGTCTAAATTTTAATCAATAAAATAGATATATTTATGCTTCAAACCCAAAATATGTAGAATTTAAACAGAAATTCATGCTGGAACTTTAAGAAATGTCATTTTAGCGTTATTTGAGTACATAAGATCATTTGGATAGTTTTGTCATTATTTTGCCTAAATATCCCTTTAAAAAGTGGCCCTATTTATAAATGCATAAGCACTTTTAACAGCTAAAGAAGTTTGTTTCTGTATATTGCACTATCCTCCAAAATCTAAAATGACATGTACTTCTCCAGCACTATCCTATATGGGCAACCGGTGTCGAGTATAAACTATCGCGCACACACGCACACATAAATATTTACTAGCACCATCTGGTTAGCTCAGTTGATAGAGCGTTGGTCTGTACATCGGGAAACAGGGTTCGATTTCCGGACGTAATATTATATCAGTTATTAATTAAGTTGTTAAATTATTTATATCTGTAAACATAGTACAACTCTTTTTTAAATATTGGAAAACTAGAAACTATAAGGTAAATGTAAAGTTAATGTCTTTGTTACAGGAATGATAGCTACATATACATCTACAGATATCAGCACTGGTTATGTTTTAATGTCACTAGAAGATAATGGAAGTCTAAAATACAAGGTAATTACTTCTTCGCCACTTTGAAAATGTGTTGTATCGTATCCAAACACGGGGAGAGTGTGTACATATCATGTAAGTGTTACCGTAACACGGGGAGAGTGTGAACATTCAACGTTATATCATGTAAGTGTAACCGCAACACGGAGAGAGTGTGAACATATCATGTAAGTGAAACCGCAACACGGGGAGAGTGTGAACATAGCATGTAAGTGTAACCGCAACACGGGGAGAGTGTGAACATATCATGTTAGTGTTATCGCAACACGGGGAGAGTGTGAACATTCAACGTTATATCATGTAAGTGTAACCGCAACACGGAGAGATTGTGAACATATCATGTAAGTGTAACCGCAACACGGGGAGAGTGTGAACATATCATGTAAGTGTAACCGCAACACGGGGAAAGTGTGAAAACTTCATGTTAGTGTTACCGCAAACATGGAGTGTGTGAACATTTCATGTTAGTGTTACCACAGCAAGGGGAAAGTGTTTACACATCATGTTACTGTTACCGCAACACGGGAAGAATGTGAATATATTATATAAGTTTAAGCCAACACAGGGATAGAGTGAACATACCGTGTATATGTGTGATCATGTCATGTTTTAGTTGATAATGCTGTCATACCATCTTTGTGTTACCGCAACTCTAATGAATTCAATGTCGTCAGATAAAATGCATGTTTGTTTTCATTATTTAGGCAAACAAAAGTTTAAACTATTCTTGTTTTACTTATCTAAACCAATGAGTGTAAAATATACAAAAGAAATATTACTCTTATTGTTCAAAAATACACGCGGTCTTTTAAATTCAGCGTTGACGAACTTTTTTTGTAAATAAGCGAAAGTTCCATTAACCTAAAATGACAACAACTTCCTAAGTAATCTCACTTTATAAAAGAAAACGATGATAAACTTTTCAGGTTTCACTTAATTTACAACATACTGCTTCCATTAGTGTAGCAATACAGCGGCATATAAAAAGTAGCAGTGAATGGAGAGATTTCGCCACGATTTTACAGAAGATAGAAGCCTATAAGAAGCCTCCATTTCAAGTATGACATGTTTTAATGCAGTAAAGTTTTGTTTTATATTAGATGCGGTTTTTCAGTTTGAATAAATGGCCACGACTCGCACAGTATTTGCTCGCAGAAGTACAGATAGATTACGGCATGGTGTAGCCTTTTGTTTACCTCTCAATTAAAATGATCAATTTATTTAGTCTATATACCACAAACATACTTGTAGATCTAGTATTTAACAACTTGTTGATGTTTGTATGTAAAACACTGAACTTGTAGATCTAGTATTTAACAACTTGTTAATGTTTGTATGTAAAACAATGAAAAACAACTTTAAAGTACAGCACTGTATTGAACATGGCAATATTTAATGTATATGAATGCTTTTAAGTGCTATCATTTGTCTCTGAAAATTTCCCGAATCACTTGAAGCAGGACTAAATACTCTTATAGTCTAGTGACATTTATACCAATTATATCTTTTAATTGTGAAATTACCCGGTCATTGATCTGTTGATAACAATCTTTTTTCTACTGTATCAATGAAATCTTTGATAGAAAACAAACAAGTAATAGAAAGAGCACCGAAACACGAGGCTATCTGATTTGTACGAGGGGGCGTAGCCCCCGAGTATTAATCAGATTGCCGAGTGTTTTGGTGTTCTTTCTCTTTTGTATCATAGTCAAACATAAAAACACGTTCCTTGTTGTCACAATATGAAACCCCAGAAAAAAGTAACCAATGAACGAGCATCTGAATATCATATTTCTGTCGCGTTTCCTTTCTCTGCCGTCACAATAAGTAAACCCCAGCAAAAATGAACCAATCAATGGGCGTGCTCAGGAGTGCGGGTAACTAATACCTGCACTCCAGTTAACGCACTGTGCATGTATATGTATACGATTTAACTCTGACGCATTTTCAACAGAAAGGTCCCCAAACTATGATACAAATTTGTCATATAAACCTGTATTTTAGATACTATGAATCGTATTTCGTATAGATCTATGTACAAACTTTTTGAAAGTTTGTATTTTGTTTAGAGTATAAATATTATTATGTTATAAACTTAATAGAAAAACGCATGTAAAAATGTACATGTATTTGTAGGAAAGTGGGCTGTTTAAAAAGTTACGAGCACGAGACATTGTGCTGATTCAGAACTCAGCTGTTCGTATCAAAATAGTAATAAATGATGAGGAAATGTATGCTAGATTCTATCTGCTGAAAACGACTACAGACTTCATGTTTACAGGTATGCTAAAATTACTAGATTTCTAGATCTCAATTGTTTCTTTCATGAGAGAAAAGGTTTTTATGGCATGATGGTTAGCGTCTATATATAACTATAGGTTTAGTAAGAACATTATACTTACAAAGCTAGATTGTATACATAGATCTAGACCTATAAATTGTTAGTGTGTGTTTTACTAGAGACATTGTCGGTCTATGTCATAGGCTGAGAAAAATGTGCAGCATGACCGAGACTCGAACCCGGGACCCTCGGAATACCGTACTACTGCGCTTACCGGTCGCCTACACATCTTCTCCCCTAAATAGTGAACAGTTCTGAACCGTGACATCTATAGTTATTTGATTGATTTGTTACGACGATGATATGTTTTTACTTTCAATTCAGCTTCAGATATAACATTAAAGTCGGCATATTGTGAATCACCAGCGTTTGTGTTTTATGATGTCACCAAAAATTGTTCAAGTTTGGATTATTACGTCATTGCGACGGGTGCCCGTGACGATAGCCTTGATATGACATTTACCATAGAGACAAAAAACGCGGGAACATTAGTTAGAAAACTGGCAGAGGTAAACGTTTACATTTATACATATTAATTAAAAACAAACAGTCTTACATACAGTTTTACAAGTCTCTTAAAAAAGCAAAGATTTTATTTAAAAATATATAATCAGGCAAATAAATCACTTATGATCTTGGTTTTCAATGATGACAAGAAATTATACAGGTACTAGTCCCTACATGACATTTTAATATCTAATATAAATGTTTGTCGTGGATTTTTCTTATTCATAGTTGTTTATGTTTTTGAAAGTTTGTTGCGTTTTATAACTATTTCCTAAATGTAAGTTCATAGAATACATCTCTGGAAATATGCGTTTACCGGAAAAATGGCACGTGGTACAAAGGTTAAAACGCTAGCCATTAAAATAAGTTGTTGTCTTCTCCAAGTTACTGGAGACATTTCGTGCGCCAGGAAATCTAATTAACAAGAACTTCTCTAGTTCTTCCTTTCATTAACTTTGTAATTGGCTTAATTATAGATTTCTTTCTTCATAGTTACAGATTTTATGGGAAATAAAATCCACTTTTCCTATGCTCAACCAAGTTTTTAAAAGTTTAGTCTTTTATTTATCATAAACAAGAAAACGAACATTTTAATACACTTAGAGATAAAACTTTTTTGTCAACAAACTTTATTATACAGACAAGCGTCTTTAATGTTGTTCGATTAAATAGATGGAAGATAGAGTGTCGATACGACACTTTATTTTATGAATAATTTGAATTGAATTTTATTATGCTAGCCTCTGGCGGGCTTAATGTTACTTCATTCAACGAGTTCAATAAAGACAGTACTGAAGCTGCATAAATATGATATAACACATTACGCTTATATCACATACCAAAAGTAAAAAGTGTCTACTGAAAAAAAATGTTCATTGACGCTTTGATAGTGTAACGTTAACATTGAGTGGTTTATCTAGCGTCATTTTGCGTAATTGACGTCATATATGGCGTGCCAAACGTTTTATATAAATAACGCGATTAAGAGATCATAGAAATGTCGTTAAACATGGTATGAACTATTTACAATACAGCATCACAGGAATAATGGCTTCAAAAATAAACGAATTTATAATATTTCCATTCAGAATATTTATGACTTGATTTAAAGAGAAATCAAACGAGGCATAAAATAGATTCAATCCTCAGTGTTGTGAAGGTATTTAATGTGTCAATTCTTCCATGAAATCGTTTGAAAATCTACGCAAGTATAAGGGGGAAATTATAACATTATATTAGATGTATTTGAACACTAGGGACTAAACATTTTATCTTTATAACATTTTATTATAATAACTGTATTCAAGTTAGTTCACATATTCTGTTCACACATTAATCTGAAATGTAATTTGTTTTATTCACGGGTATAACCTCAACAAAGGTACAACTATAACAATTGTCCGGTCTTTTTCAGATACATTTTATTTTTTGTTCTCCCATGACACCGTGAACGTTTGATCTCTGGTGTCAAATAAAACAACATTTGCACGGTGTGTTAGAATCATTTTACAATGCCGGAAATTACTTCCCAGGGATAATAATTAATGATTATTCATAAAGCAGACGATATAAATTGTAATGGTCATTAACCAGAACGGGCTTTATCAAACAAACGGGATTGTTTTTTCATGGAATAAAATACGGCAACCTATCATATCAAATGTATGAAATATGTTTTTAATCAACGGTTCATTTGTTTTTTGCTGTATTTGTAGCCATTGGGAACAATTACTGGGATTGGAGATAGCGTGTTTAGAGATATAAATCATGGGAGAGCCATGGTAAACCTGAGAGTGTCCGATGATGTGTGTGAACAATACCAGGGACAAGTTAGTAATTGACCCACTATCATCAAACATCCAGTGTTGATATTGAACAATAATTATTATCTTATCATATCAGTGCCGTAACTTTATCGAAATAATGTAACATTTATATTTGCATTGTACTTTGTAAAAAGACTTATGTTTTGCCCCCATACACTCGTATTTAAACATTTGTTTTGTATTTGCAAAGTATACTTGTTCAACTTGTGCATACTTCTACACAACTTGACTTAGTTTTGGGGATTTAAGAAATACGTACAGTGCTTGTCATCAGGGCAGACTCAAAATGTCCATCATTATGTATTTATTGTTTTATTTTTCTGGTTTTCAAAACACTCAATCAGTGGCCTGCTAGTCGCAACTGTTTCTGTCCATTCAACCAGTGCAGCTGGCATATTCCTATACCGTGATGATAATGGTCGTCACTCTTTGCTACCCAGTCCATACTTATTTTAACATTCTCCCTAAATTACTAATGGTTTTGTCCAGATTTAAAGATTTTCTAGCCCAATTAAGATTTTTTGCGTGGTAAGGGCTAATCATTAAATGAAAACACGACATCGATTGATTCTGATATTTAATGTATACTATAAATCAAAATGAGAATTGGGATCTAAGAGATAACACTTGTGTTTATATATACTGTTAGTTACAACTGAGAAACAATTGTTGGTTAAAACAATTTACAACAACAACAGCAACGAATTCGGAGGAAAATGAGCTAGAAGTTGGCGGTGTTGATAATTTTAGATGTTATTATGAAGGACAGTTCTATGCGCATGCGCGGTCTTGGATTCCAGCAGACGATAATCCATGCGTAACTTGCAGATGTAACGTAAGCATTATACCTGTTTATTATATTATATAAAAATACTATTTAAAATGTGTTTTTCAAATTCATATCGTTATTAAAGTGAAATTGTCCATAATGGAAAATATCCAGTACCCTAAATAATTATGTTGATCATACGTTACAAAAACAACTTAGAAACGAATCAAATGTTGATGTTGTTGGTATTGGGTACATGGGCCGATATAACATACCGATAAATAGAATATTCAAAATATTCTAGAACAAAATATTATTTCCCACTATGTTAATGTTCATACTCAATCACTCAATCAAGTAGACCAATATTTTTTGTTCGAGAAATATCTTTTTAGAATGTCCAAATGATACATTGCTATTGTTTTTGTCAATATTTTAAACATTTGCTCATTGTAGACCAATCGACTTTAATGTGTAGATCTATAAAACAATTAAATAAGTCAGGATCATAAACAATAATAGCATCACTACATCTTAATTTTACAAGTCTTAATGAAACTTAAAAATATACATTGTTATAGAGGCTATAGCATTCAATTTATTAACATACATAAATCGTTGTAATACAACATATGTAGATGTAAGTAATAAAAACCTATCGGTAAGACTACCCATTATGAATTAACCCCGCGTATATATATACATGTATAGGTCACAATTTTATAAATATGTTACACTAAAGTCGAAACGAATCTTTACATTGTCGAAGTATATTTTTTTAATATCAACATTTACATTTTTTTCAATGCTCCGCTTATGTTTAGATGTGTTAAATGTATCTGTTTATATAAAACATACAGGTTCATTATAAGCTCAGAGTTTTATAAATATCTTAATGTATTTGTTTCATTTTCTTTTACTGGGTAATGGTAGTTATATTGTATCTAGAAATATGTGACGTGTAGCAAGTAATGTACACACATGTTGGTCGTTATTTTTTTTATACTCGGAATTTTTGTCACGAAATTCGTGTTATTATATGGCTTTGAGATTAAAAAGTTTAAAATGGAGTACGACTGCAGATGCCAAGAAAATGTTTGAATTTAAGAATGAATTCATTACAATCTTACATGATAAAAACGAATCTTTAATTTGAAAAGACTTCAGGAAATGCTTCCGGTACTTAAAGTTAGTGTCATATTAGTAACAAAGAATTTAGAGATGTGTTTTTGCTGAATTTAGAGGGAAAACACGAAAAGAACATTTCCGGAGATTGCCATGAGCAACCTAAGTTCATTACTTCATATGCAAACTATCTGTAATGGCTTTGAATCTTATAAATTAGTTTAAACGGAGAAAATTAAATTTACTAAATAATGAAAGAATTTGCATTCTTCTTGATTATCTCTGGAAGTTCACTTTTTTAATTTAATTATTTGCAACATTGAAAAAATGTCAAATCAAAGTCAAATAAGAGAATTACCCTAAATGGTGTTTTTCTGTGAAGATTTAGTCGTAGCAAATATAGCGTTATACTGCTGATTTTAGTTCAAGTCAGATCACGTGACTGAGTGAACGAATATGAACACTGCCTAGCTGAATTGGCACAGACTAATTTTTGTTTTTTTAGCCGAGCCTTTAAAGACTTAAATTAACATGACGAGGTCACAATGATTTCAACTACTTTATTTTGAAATTAACAGTTTCTGAAAACAAAATTGTATAATTTGTACTTTTAGATAACTATAATGAAAATTGAAAATGCATCAGTTTTATATCCTCAAAACTATCCTTTAGGGCTCATTATGGTTTTTTTTTGTTTTTTTTCTTTTTCAAAAAGGAGCATTTTTTAAAAGCCATATGCCAATACATCACGCGAAAGAAAATGACTAAGTGTATAACATTGAAATTGCATTCGTTTAGAGGGCATTTGAAGGTATTTGACCTGAAAATGAAATTAAGAAATTAAAAGAGAATACGAAAGTTTGACACCCGAACAAGGTGTCTGCACGGTTTTGGTTATTTTCTCATATTTGGATATGGATTTGATATATAGAATTAGATGCGAGAATTCGCACAGAAATAACTCAATGACGATTTATTCTAAAAGTAGCCCTTTATAGTACACACATTAAACACAGTGAAGGTATAAAAACGTTTTATGATGCCTTTACATTGATATCTATTTAGAAAATGTAAGTCTGATATATTTAGTTTCATGAATCACCCTCAGTTTTATCAGATCCCTCATCAATACATATTGAAATATAGACTAGAGAGGTTCTTGACATGTTTTTGTTTCATTGAATTGAAATTTACAGAAAGAAACGCATATTAAAATTGCAAACATGTTAATAGAATATTAACCTGCGACACAAGTGTCTGATATTATATAAAATTTATCAGACTCTTCACTACTAGTCGTCAGTTTACCACGTTATAAAATACAAACATTTATTTTCATGTAAAAAGTCTAGCTATCAATCAAAGATAATAAAGGCATCAAAAATAATAAACTGTTGAAAAACGTCGACATTGTCTTATTATAGAAGAGGCATAAAATTTCCTTTATTTATTTATTTATTTTAATTTATTTATTTATTTATTTATTTATTTATTTATTTATTTATTTATTTATTTATTTATTTATTATCAAAGGATACAAACAAAGTTTTCATCTATTGTTTTTATGGTAGACAATGTACCAATTAGAAAAGTTGTAACATAATAGAAAATTATATAATAGAATAGAGAGAACTGGAGTAATACATAATATTATACAATATTTTGAAGGAAAAATATCCCTACGTCATTTTACACGTGCTAAGTATGCATCAGGCAATGTCGATTTTTAAACATTGTCTTAAACGACCAAAGTAAAGGTAGCAGCATCCTCGTTTTCATTTATTTTATGTATAATTTACGTGTATAATATGTTTATGTAAATTACAGAGAGGTAACGTTTATTGTGACAGATTACTCTGCCCGCCCACGTCATGTCAATATCCAATCAAACAGGAAGGGGAGTGCTGTCCTGTCTGTAATGGTGAGTTTCTTTATCAATCTTTACTTAAAACATTCAAACTTTGTACTTTTTTAAGATTTCATCATTAAAATATAATTCAAAGGAACATTTTAATGTACATTCAATGTACGAAAACTGCAGTAACTATTGTTTATTTTATAGTCAATAAATTAGACAATATTGAAAACTGTAAAGTGTAGTGGGTTGACTAGGGGAAGTAATCAAATAAAGTCGTGTATTAAAAATTTGGAGAGAGTTACATGTTCCTGAAAATGATGATGTCCATAATTCAATAATTTATTGTTCAGTTAGCAGTCTTTGTGATCCCTTACCCTTTAACAAGATTTGTTTTAAATAAAGTACTCTGTTTTATGTTAATGTACCATTTTCTTATTTTCATATGAATTTATCTAAGACGACAACGATACTGAGAAGAAACATTCGGGAAGTTGCTATTTTGAAGGCGACAAACGGTGGCACCCGGCTGGATCATTTTGGCATCCGTATGTTCCACCATTTGGATACTCAAAATGTGCGATATGTACATGTATAGTAAGTAACTGAAATAATTATTTTGATTTAGATTAGAGACTAGTTATATATATAGGAAGTTACCATGTGTTTGTATTTTAAATGGCAGACATGTTATAGCTGATACTGTGAGTTATTTAACAAAAATAGCTGACATTATTTTGTATTTATCAGATCTTTTATTGATAAAAAGATCTTGTCTAATCCAGTACTGTGTATTATACAAAATGTTGTAATGATTAATTGTAAAAAAATCATCCAAATGATAACAGTGTATTTGTTATCAGACATTAACACCAGGGCTTTAAAATGAGAGTAAAAATTCAATTTGATAGTCATGATAATTTCAATATGTTAATGTTAAACCCATGGATCATATTTTCTACCTAAAACAGTAATAGTTTATGTTTTCAGCAATTAACGCTAGAAGTAAATTGTACAAGAGCACCATGTCCGGAATTGAAATGTCCGAAACATGAGCGAGTAAGAGTGAATACCGACGACTGTTGTCAAACGTGTAAAGGTATATTGTTGTTTCTAATTGTTATCTTACACTTATTTTTATATAGTTTTTAAACTAAACATTTGGATTTAAATACTTTATATATAGCTATATACTGGGATAAACAATCAAGAAGGTCACAATTTCTCCATATTTTTACGTTATCAATTAACAGACGCTGAGAAATACAGTAAAAACTCGCTAATGAGACCAATGAAGGGACTTTACAAATCTGGTCTTAATAGCGGGTTGGTCTCATTAATGAGTTTGGTCAAACAGAAAGCCGGGCAATATATTAAGGGATACCATGTACTGTACACATGTTTAATTCTGGGCTAACCTATTTCAAATGAGAAGATATAAAGCATACACTATTATTTTCTTTTACTTTTTAACATAATTAAAATTTTAAACTTCTTTAGAGGTACAAAATGTATTATGAATGTCTTTAAACACAAACATATTTTTACATTCTTGTTAAAAGAATGACATGACTTACTCAATTAAATCACCATTTTACTACAAAGCACACCGAACAATTAACCTTTAATTATTTTCACAGTTTTCATTGCCGATAACAACTTCAAAAACCTAATCGTATCATGTTTATGTTTGTTTAAAATTATTGAACGAAAGAGATAATGATAGCAGCAACACCTCTAAAAAACTTATTGAAAGTTTTCTGTTCAATATTTTGTTGTTTTAATCCTCCAGTTATGACATTAAAGGTGTGAAATTAAGAAATTATCGACAATATTATTGATCATTTACGGGTTGGATACAAAGTAACCTTGACCTCTGCCGTAAATTGGATGTCGTTAAATGTCGTAAAACTAGGACAACTGTTGTTTACATCACGTGTCAAAAAGATTTCAGCAATATACATGCCTGTCAATATCAAGGTGAGAAAGTGCCTGCGGTCGTATTTATGGGTTTCCAAATGTACAGAATTTACGAAATGGGACTGAATTTACTGGTCGTATTACGGAATAACGGGGTGGTCTCAAAATCGGGGTTAGCGACCATTAAAATAAAGAATAAAAAAATCGGGTCTTTAAAAAATCGTTCGTATTAGCGGGTTGGTCTCGAAAACGGGGTGGTCGTAAAGCGGGTTTTTACTGTATTTCCTTATTCTGTGTAATATTTGTTTTGAATAAAAAGAAAACTTTTGGCGATTTATTTTTAGGTATTAATAATGTTGCTTCTGGTTTTGAAGACATTTTAATGACGACAAAAATAAAAGGCAAAGAAGGTGGGTATATTTTTTACATTATTGTAATTTTACTAATAGTAAAGTATATTAATACACGCATAAAGTAGTTTATTTAGATCTATATCATAAATACATTAAGTAAAATACTCTGTACGTAAAATCTATTTTCATTCACATAAACTTAAATCGTCTGTACATTAAGTTGTTTCTCGTTCACATAAACTTATATCATCTGTACATTAAATTGATTGAACTTCACATAAACTTATATTATCTGTACATTATATTGATTGTCATTCACATAAACTTAAATTCTCTGTACATTATATTGAGTGCCCTGCATACCACGTCGATTATGCAGCAGATTTACTTGACTTTTCTTCATGTTAACGTTATTGTAAATTTGTAATGTACATTATTTGATTGGCCTTCACATTAGCTTGATATCCTGTACACGGACATGTTTGTACAGCACATTGTGGTGTAGCCATCAAGCACATTACACTAGTCGTCTTGCACATTACACTAGTCGTCTTGCACATTACACTAGTCGTCTTGCACATTACACAAGTCGTCTTGCACATTACACTAGTCGTCTTGCACATTACACTAGTCGTTTTGCACATTACATTAGTCGTCATACACATTACACTAGTTGTCATACACATTACACAAGTCGTCTTGCACATTACACTAGTCGTTTTGCACATTACATTAGTCGTCATACACTTTACACTAGTTGTCATACACATTACACTAGTCGTCATACACATTACACTGGTTGTCATACACATTACACAAGTCGTCATACACATTACACTAGTTGTCATACACATTACACTAGTTGTCATACACATTACACTAGTTGTCATACACATTACACTGGTTGTCATACACATTACACTGGTTGTCATACACATTACACTGGTTGTCATACACATTACACTGGTTGTCTTGCACATTACACTAGTTGTCATACACATTATACTAGTCGTCATACACATTACACTAGTTGTCATACACATTACACTGGTTGTCTTGCACATTACACTAGTCGTCTTGCACATTACACTAGTTGTCATACACATTACACTAGTTGTCATACACATTACACTAGTCGTCATACACATTACACAAGTCGTCATAACATTACACTAGTCGTCATACACATTACACTAGTAATCATACATATTACACTAGTTGTCATACACATTACACTGGTTGTCTTGCACATTACACTAGTTGTCATACACATTACACTGGTTGTCATACACATTACACTGTATGTCATACACATTACACTGGTTGTCATACACATTACACTGGTTGTCATACACATTACACTAGCCGTCATACACATTACACTAGCCGTCATACACATTACACTAGCCGTCATACACATTACACTAGCCGTCATACACATTACACTAGCCGTCATACACATCACTAGCCGTCATACACATTACACTAGTTGTCATGCACATTACACTAGCCGTCATACACATTACACTAGCCGTCAAACACATTACACTAGTCATCATACACATTACACTAGCCGTCATACACATTACACTAGTCGTCATACACATTACACTAGCCGTCATACACATAACACTAGCCGTTCATACACATTACACTAGCCGTCATACACATTACACTAGTCCTCATACACATTACACTAGCCGTCATACACATTACACTAGCCGTCATACACATTACACTAGTCATCATACACATTACACTAGCCGTCATGCACATTACACTAGTCATCATACACATTACACTAGCCGTCATACACATTACACTAGCCGTCATGCACATTACACTAGTCATCATACACATTACACTAGCCGTCATACACATTACACTAGCCGTCATACACATTACACTAGTCATCATACACATAACACTAGCCGTCATACACATTACACTAGCCGTCATACACATTACACTAGCCGTCATACACATTACACTAGCCGTCATACACATTACACTAGCCGTCATGCACATTACACTAGTCGTCATACACTTTACACTAGCCGTCATACACATTACAATAGCCGTCATGCAAATTACACTAGCCGTCATGCACATTACACTAGCCGTCATGCACATTACACTAGCCGTCAAGCACACTACTCTAGCCGTCATACACATTACACTAGCCGTCATACACATTACACTAGCCGTCATACACATTACACTAGCCGTTCATGCACATTACACTAGCCGTCAAGCACACTTCTCTAGCCGTCATACACATTACACTAGCCGTCATACACATTTCACTAGCCGTCATACACATTACACTAGCCTTCATACACATTACACTAGCCGTCATACACATTACACTAGGCGTCAAACACATTACACTAGCCGTCATACACATTACACTAGCCGTCATACACATTACACTAGCCGTCATACACATTACACTAGCCGTCATACACATTACACTAGCCGTCATACACATTACACTAACCGTCATACACATATCACTTGCCGTCAAACACATTACACTAGCCGTCATGCACATTACACTAGCCGTCATACACATTACACTAGCCGTCATACACCTAACATCTTTTTGATACCCTGCATATTATAATTATATATTGCAGCTTGTACGTTTGGAGACAGTATATATCAGCATGGCGACAAATGGCACCCATCTTTGCAACCGTTTGGAGAGATGAAATGTTATACATGTTCATGCAAAGTAATATTTAAGTGTACTATTATATTTTACCAGTAAACATAATCTTTATTAAAATATATTTTCTACTACCCTAATAACATATATTTTACACTCACGGATATGATTATTCTACCGCCGCATATATAATCTACACTAACGTATATAAACGTATATAACATATGTAAATCAGTCAATTAATTTATTCAATTCATCAGTAATTAATGGCGCAAAAATTACAGTACGTTTATTGTGTCGTTACGTACAATCTTTATTTACAGATGTGCCAGATCGTATGGTGGCATATTTCTGCCACCAGAAAACCATATAACTAACTAGTTAATTAAGAGTTTAACTAGTTGCGTATCTAGTTAACCACTTAATTAACTAGTTAGTTATGTGGTTGACTAGTTCCGTTACTAGTTATTTTTTTCAATAAATAAAAGATCATAACGGGAAATAAATACATGTTATTGCCTCCAACTGCCATCCTTTTATTATTTTACCAGCTTGATATTAAGTGGTTAACTAGTTACGTAACAAGGTAACCTCTTAATTAACTAGTTAGTTATATGGTTATAAGATCGACATAGGAATTACCTTAAGATAATCAACCTTTAGTCACAGTTATAATTATAAAGTAATCTACCCATCATACATTCTAGAATGGAAAAGCTCGATGTAGAAAACAAAGATGTCAACCTTTAGATTGTAAACAACAATACAGACCGTCAGGAGAATGTTGTCCTATATGTACAGGTATATAACATATTAACTTATCCGTACAGGTGTATAACACCTTAACTTATATAACAACTTATATGAACAGGCATAAAGCTTCTTAACTTATCTGTACATATATATATTATTAGTTATAAACATCGTTGACAGGTTATATGGCCCTATATAAACGGCTATTTGTAAAGATAACCCGAGCCGTAAGGCGAGGGTTATATTGCAAACAGCCGTTTATATACGGCCATATAACCTGTCAACAATCTTTATAACGAATTTATAATACAGCAAGCATCATTTTTTTGAGAAAAAAGTAAGATTTGTTCATGAATCAACAGCAGCCGTGTATATAAAACCATATAAACGTCACGATTATCCAATGAAAAATGACGTTACAAACGTGCAGTATTATAAAACATCTTAACTTATCTGTACACTTATATAACATCTCGACTTATCTGTTCACTCAAGATATATAACATTTTAACTAAGTACACCTATAAAGATGTACTATGCTCATCCTTAAGTAAAGTAATTTAATCACGAATATTTATTGCAAATCTTACAAAATATTTTTGATCTGAATGAAGAAACTATGTGTGGGAAGCAGTGTTCCCTATTACACGTCAATCAAAGTTGTCAGTTTCTTAATATAAAGAGTTCCTCTACTTTATGTAATGTATAGAGTTTCTGTAATATATAAAGTTTCTGTAATGTAGAGTTTCTGTAAAATATAGAGTTTATATAATATATATAGTTTTCTGTTATTTATAGAGGTTTTTAATGTAAAGTGGTTCTGTAATTTAAAGCGTTTCTCTAATGTAAAGCGTTTCTGTAATTTAAAGAGTTTCTGTAATATATAGAGTTTTTGTAATGTGATATATTTCCGTTTTTTTTGTACATGAAGCAGTTTGAATGTTTCACATATCATGTTTATGACTTTTTTTACAGATTTTTATTTGCAAATCTTCTATGGAAATGGCAATAACATTATTGTTGTTTCTGGTTTCAGAGAAAAACTTGAGATCAAGGAAGAGGGGCAGCAATGAATTATTAAATTGAGATATGTTATCCTATAACCATGTTTTGTTCGTATTTATTTGTTGTTACTTGTTTTAGATATGATAACTATGCCAAATGTTTTTACAACATTTCATATTTTTAAACCATTATTTGTCATTTATTTATATTTGTTATATTGTTGAAAGATATATTTTTACTATCCATTATACCTGTATACTTTGTAAATAAGTAAAACATGCATTGTGTAGGAGTTTGATATGCAAAAACTCTGAGTTCATGAACCATGGGAAGTGACGTATTCTGTGAGGTGAAATTAGGACAGTGTTTTTTACTGTGAGGTGACATTAGTTGTGGTATATGATAGAATTGTTAGGTGTACAATAGTACACTACCGTGTACACTTGAACGGTTATGTTATGAGTTAGGGTGTACAGTACGATATGGTACACACCAGTACGATGTGGTATACACCAGTACGATGTGGTATACACCAGTACGATATGGTATACACCAGTACGATGTGGTATACACCAGTACGATGTGGTATACACCAGTACGATGTGGTATACACCAGTACGATGTGGTATATACAGTACGATGTGGTATACACCAGTACGATGTGGTACACACCAGTACGATGTGGTATTCACCAGTACGATGTGGTATACACCAGTACGATGTGGTATACACCAGTACGATGTTGTATATACAGTACGATGTGGTACACACCAGTACGATGTGGTACACACCAGTACGATGTGGTAAACACCAGTACGATGTTGTATATACAGTACGATGTGGTATACACCAGTACGATGTGGTATACAGTACGATATGGTACACACCAGTACGATGTGGTATACACCAGTACGATGTGGTACACACCAGTACGATGTTGTATATACAGTACGATTTGGTATACACCAGTACGATGTGGTATACACCAGTACGATATGGTACACACCAGTACGATGTGGTATACACCAGTATGATGTGGTACACACCAGTACGATGTTGTATATACAGTACGATGTGGTATACACCAGTACGATGTGGTATACACCAGTACGATGTTGTATATACAGTACGATGTGGTACACACCAGTACGATGTGGTACACACCAGTACGATGTGGTATTCACCAGTACGATGTGGTATACACCAGTACGATGTGGTATATACAGTACGATGTGGTACACACCAGTACGATGTGGTATACACCAGTACGATGTGGTATACACCAGTACGATGTGGTATACACCCAGTACGATGTGGTACACACCAGTACGATGTGGTATACACCAGTACGATGTTGTATACACCAGTACGATATGGTACACACCAGTACGATGTGGTATACACCAGTACGATGTGGTATACACCAGTACGACGTTGTATACAATGAAACTAGTAGGTGTACAATCGACAATTAAAGTGTAAGGTGTACAAGTACTGTGTCGTATACATTGGACCTATATAAGATGTACAAAATAAAAGGAGTATATCGAACAAAGGAAAAAAATTGTATTATTTTATGAATTGTATAATAAACTTTTTTTCGTTAATAGCGCAGTCTGTGCATTGACCCATTCACAAAAAATAAATGTACGTTTGTGTATATCATTTAATCACTTTCAAATAAATATCATATCTATCTCAACAGGAAAAATATTATGACGAAAATAATACAAAATACATCATTAAAAGGAATTGGTGACATACTAGTTTGTGAAATATGCTATCATTTCTCGGGTATACGTTCCTTTATCCATGGGTACATGCATTCAAACAGTCTTAATTATTATCATATAAAGTAATATAAAATTATATTATATCGGAGATAATACTCGATTACTTCAAATGATATTTACTGTTACATTTCTCGGACAAACCTGATAAATTTCCCCAGCATGTAACGTGCATGAATATGAAATAAGGCTGTCCAAAAAGGTAAAGGTCAGTCACCTTTATCGGTGAAAATGTGAATTTTCTCAACATCTTCAAAAAGTTTTTTAAATACACACCCCGCCCGGCACCAGTCCCGAGGGTTACCTGATTAATGTAGATTAATATAGATAAAATCTGAAGAAAAATATTCTCAGTTAAACAGTATTACAGCTATGATATGTATAATATAACATATATATTGGTCCTGCATCTTTTCAAATCGTGTTATTATCAGTTATACGAAATTTTCACAGCAGAATGATGTCATAACTATTAAGAACATTGTATTTTTAATCATGTTGTGTAAGTTGTCTCGTTAGGGCCATCGCGACACATACATAACTGGGAGCAACTAAGATACGATGGTGAAAAATTGAAATAACGAAACCACAATGGTGAAAAATCGGATATACGATGAGGAAAAGTCGAGAGTACGATGATGAAAAGTCGAAATAACGAGACCGCAATGGTGAAAACTCGATATAATGTCGTGTTTTCATCATCGTGGTTCCGTTATTTCTATAAAGATTCTGCAACGAGGATCACAAGTTTCTAATATGTTCCGGCCACGACGGTCAGCAATGTCTATATTGACACATCGACGAAGGTAAACAGTTTGAATATACTTAAAAGTTGAAAATCTTTCAAGAATTTATTTTTGTCTTAAACCACTGTCAAAAAGTTTCATAATTGGCATTGTTCTTGTCTACCAAATTTATTAATTTGCAACTGAAATGAAATTTTGTATTACCAAAAGCGTCGGTTATTCTTTCCTATAGAACTATATAGAACTATTTGAACCGCATCAACCAGGACTTGATTCATCTAACAATCACCTACAAATTTTGGAACATGATTATCGGGTCCAAATCGTTTCTTTCCCGTGGTCATTTTGTTTTGTATTATCTTGACTTGAGAATCTAAAACATGTAAAACGAAAGAAGTAGGGGCTTGATTTCTAATATTGTCACTTAGGTCAAATTAAACTCTTCTCCGGAAGTCCCCGGGGTCAAAAATTTCACAGGAGTCATTTATGCCTGTATTATTGTCTTTTATCAAAGCTGGAAAATCTTTATGGATGGTTAACGTTGGTAATCAGATGCATTTTTAAACGTGTAAATGAATCTTGAATAGATCACGTGAGTATGTTCTAATAACATAGAGAATTCTATCTATGACCTTCAAATTGAGATCACGTTCTCGAACTAAGTCACGGGAATTACACTGGAAATTAGATGACCTTAATGTGACCTAGTAACCTTTGACCTAAATAAAACAACATATCACCTGAATGTGACCCAGTTACCTATGACGTGCATTAGCCAGTGACCTATTATCTGAATAGTGACCCAGTTAACTATGACGTGCATTAGCCCAGTGACCTATTATCTGAATAGTGACCCATTTAGCTATGACGTGCATTACCCAGTGACCTATTTTCTAAATGTGACCCAGTTACCTATAACGTGCATTACCCAGTGACCTATTATCTAAATGTGACCCAGTAATCTATGACGCGCATTACCCAGTGACCTATTATCTGAATAGTGACCCAGTTAGCTATGACGTGCATTGCCCAGTGACATATTATCTGAATAGTGACCCAGTTAGCTATGACGTGCATTACCCAGTGACCTATTATCTGAATAGTGACCCAGTTAGCTATGACGTGCATTGCCCAGTGACCTATTATCTGAAATGTTATCCAGCAACCTACTTTGATAATGTGTTATATTATAACAATATATTAATATAAAGTTTGACCAGTTCTCGTGTGAACGATGTAAAGTCAGTTACAACATAACGATTATTCACCTTATTGTGCTGTACACGTAGTCTTAGTTTTTGTTATATTTGATGGTTTTGTAAAAATTTCTAACGTCTAATATTAGAATATTTAAATGATAATTTATGTACATTTTTATGAGTTGTAACAATAAAGATTTATAAGAAAGGTGTTGTTAATGATCATACTGAGTTATTATATTGACTGTGGTAAGTGATCCGAGAGAAATAATTACAGTAGCTACATTTATAAGAGTAATAGTATCTAACAGAATCTGAACTTTATAGCCGCTATAAATGACCTTGTTTGCCAGCCCATGACTTTAATTGTTTCACTCTAATTATATATGATAAATGGGAGAGCTGGTCAAATGTACATCAACGAAATATTTTAAAAATGTAAGGAAAATTTGTTTCTCAGTTCATATACGAATTAAACAATATTTTAATATAAACATATTGGAAAACAGAAAACATATTAAAACGATAGAATTTCAACAGTAGAATATTACATATATAACTGGTAGACCGTGCTTGAAATATGCAATCATAACTAGGTTGTAGTAAGACAAATACCATTTTGGTATACAATATATAAAACCATAAGGAATCAGTAAATAAAGATCATAAAGGCCAGTGATGTTTGTGACAAAAATGAATATAGACCACAGAATACTAGAATATGGATGAGGATATACTCCGTGACCTATTTTAACTGAGTTTAAATCAAGCAAAAAGGTTATGCGTATATTGTATTTCAAACAACATCGTTAATGAGCAGAATTGCTTCAAATTCTCAATGTACAAGTCTGTATTTCAAGCTACAAACTTAATACTAATTAAATAGATCTGGCACGTGAGGATCATTGGTCCAACCTATAGCTAACTAAATAGTTATGGCAGTGAGTCAGTGGGTTACAGTTTTGCAAGTACATTATCTATTTGCTAATTATTGTGCTTTAGAGGTCCGAAAGTATAAATTACATACACGAGTTTACAATATTTCGGATTTGGCGCATTTTTTCAACAATTGTCATGAGAATATACGTATATTTTACTCATTTTTCATAAAAAGTCACGTGGTTGAACTTCTATTTCCGAGAAGATTATTGATAATTAGCAAGATGTTTTGAATAAGGTAAATGTCGCTCGCAGACTTAGGCGGACAATATTGACTGGAAGTAAAACATTTAAATAGTTTTAACATAAGAAATTTCACTTCCAATCACGTTTAAATGATGTAAATGATATAACAATAATTAATCCATTATGATATTATGTGATGCAAATTCTTTCTGATGTGATGCGAATCCAACATGTAATTGTGTATAGTTTATTTACGTTGACATTTTTGGAATGTATCTAGTAATTTCTGCGATGAAATAACCTTTTTTACAGTCGTATATGCATCATTTTTCACAATAATTTACAATATGACTCATCTCCATTAAACCAAAGAAACGGCTTCTTATTAACAACAAGCTAAAAGTCTCTTGCAGCGAAAAAAATAACGTTAAAAATAACATTATAAAATACAAACGCTGATAAGAAAACATTGGTAACGTGAGAAAGTAAACTATCAATTACCGGAGAAGTAGGGAATACCTTGCACAAAATTTGTCAGGCAAATTTGAAAGAAAGAGCCCTGTCCTGTCCTGTCCTTCTATTTATCATGTTTTCAATTTCAAAATGCGTTTGAATTTCAAATGAAACCGATACCTGTCAAGAACGTATCTATTTAAAATGCCACGCGCAGTAATATGCCTAGGTCTTATCAGTAAGTAATAATTCGAAATGTTTTCAGTCATATGTAAGAGAGATTTTAATATTGAAAACTTCTAGTATATTCAAAGTTTATCAGTTTAATATTTCCAAACTTGTAAGAGGTAAACATATTCCATGCACTTTATTTTATTTCAATATTAATGAGGTGTCTGATAAATCTGAGGGTGATTGATAAAGCTAAATTTATATAAATAAAGCCGTTTTTATTATTTAACTTTATTATCAGAAATCAAAATAATGGCATGATGAATTGACCACTCATATATAAGACTAAGATGAAATTTCCTGTATTTATTTTATTTTTATTCATTTTCTTTTATTTCAGCACTATATTCTTTTATCTTATAGAGATTTTCCCCGTGTATATTTCTCTATAGAATTATTTACAAATAGTTATAAAAGAAACTTATATAATATCAATTTTCCAATCATGTACGGTTTTCATATTTCATGTTCCCTCCATGTATCAAAAAGAGGTCAAGTGCTCCCCAATGTATCAAATATAATAACATATCAATACAGTGCAGGTAATAGGAAATTTTATCATAGTCTGGAGATTTTTGCTATTGAAAATGTGTCAGAGTCCCACACAGGAATGCAGATATTCAAGGGACAGGACGTGAAATGTTCAAGCGAGAAAATTCGTGGCAAACTTGATAAAATGGCTACCGAGTTTCATATTGTGTCGACAGGGTACGTGCTTTTATTTTTGCCAATGATACAAAAAAGAAAGAACATCAAAACACTCGGCAATGTGATTTATACTCAGGGGCTACGCCTTGGTTTGATAAAAAAAAGCTAAAATTAAAACTGTTGTAACTTGTAACTAGTTTTATTCGTGGTGATCAGGTGTACATTGTCACGTTATTAAGTACAAATAATTAAAGTTTAACCCCATTACCTCCATTATGACAGTAAATGTTTAATTAATTAAATGTCCGGGAACTTTACATAAAACAGAATAGTTTATCTAGTGACCCAGTTATATACTTTACGCTCTGTCATTATTCCACAGGTGTCGTTTGACAAAACAAAAACTTGATTTAAAAGTGAAAGTTTAAAATAAAAAATGTCTAGTTGATGAACAGATACTGTCGACAAAATGTAGAATTTAGTAATAAAAGATGTATTTTGTAATTTATTTACTTACTAAAGGAACTTAGGTGTTGAAAAATGTATTAATTCAAATATTAAAATAATATAGCGTTTTAACGTAATATACCTTAAGAGTGTTTGGTAGCAACATTTTATCCGGTTATATGTAATTCAGTTAATTCAAAGATGACGTCTGCACCATATTCCAAAATTCTGAAGTTCTTAGTTTTGAATAAGTAAAACATATTCACAATAAAAAATAGATAAAAACCATCTTGTTAATTTATTTAATAATAGCGAATTTATAATTTACCACCTGTACATATGCAACCGCACCGAAAGCCGAGGAAATTTATTGAAATATGTGCTCCAAGGCAAAATATCATGAATAAACCATTACAGAAACGGTACAAAAATTATCCCAATAGACAAAACCTCTAACCAATTCTTTCAGCTGAAATGGCGATTTAAGCGAACGGAGTTTTATCCAGTAATTACAAATTTTGCAGAAGCTGAATTGGCATGAATGAGTATTCCTGAAGCCGTTGTATTTACTCGTATATTAACACTTTTGTATTTCAGTGTTGCCAGAAACACAATTCCAAATATTTCAAAATCTGTTTCACAGGCAGATAACCAGTTGCAAAGCATTATTCAATGATATATGACATATATTGAAGAAATAATTGTTTGCATGCATTGCTCCTTACATAAATGACTGACAGCAATTTATATTTACCCCCACCCAGCCAAAATCACACCTAAAATATGCCAATATGGGCAATCTTCATGAAGGTGCAACATACTCCAGAATCCGCCCGATTCATTTAAAATATCACTAACACGCTGTGCAATCTATGGCATTTTCAAAAATGACCAATAAAGTGTCTGTCATATGTTTAGATTTTTCACAAAATTTATCCGAAATTTCTTACTTGTTTGGTGCCAACTGTCAAACCTTGATTTTTAACTTTTTCACCTCCATTCGGAGAGTCACAAATACGTACAAAGCTACCAAAATGCTTAGTTTCGGGTAAAAACCAAAAAAAACCTTCTCATTTCCTACACACAAACAAGAAAGAATTACAATGACAGAGAAATGTCAGAAGTTTCCAGTACCTTCAAAACATCATGTTTGACTTATTAAAAAAAATTGACCGGGGCCATCATTCGGATATGTCCCCTGCCCCCTAATTATACCATTTAAACATTAATCTAGTCATACTTTATTTTAAGAAGGTAGCATATGAAAATATACCATAGTAAAATACAAATAAAATATCTGTATTGAAAATTTGGTGTTCTGGTCAATAATAAAGATCATCATCAACAACAATTAATTCGACAAATCATAGAAGATAATTTGTGTCATGACCATTACGTTACTGCGCACATGATAGGTGAAGTCTAGCAATGGTTCTGGAAACATTTGATATATAAATTTTACAAAATATTTAAATTACTGAAGCTTCATATAAGCGGTTTTAGTATCTAAACAAATCCACCCCTCCCCCCTACCACCGCCAGTAAAATATTTTATAATGATAAATGATCTATTAAACAAACAAGTGTCATATTTGGCAGTCCGGCCAAAAACGTGCATACGTGATTTATGTACATCATAAATTTAACACACACATTAGAAAAGCATGTCAAATAAATGTGTTCTTGTTTACGAACATTACAAAAATAAATTACGAAATTCATCTCTTTCTCCTTTTTTGAAATTATATTCATACATATTTCCCCGAGTTTATATAATATGTACCAATAAATGTACCTTACAAAATAGAAAGTGCTACTTTCTGATACTTAAACATTTACTAGAAATAACCGTTAAAACAGCCATCGGGACTTATTTTTATACTTTCATCGTTATTCACTTTTTTTAAAACGCTTACATTTTTTATGGTTAGGGTTTATGCTTAAAAAATAAGACACCCCTGTTCTCCAATGCATACGAATGTTTATTTAAATAAAACATAAAACTGGGCTTATAAGAAATATAAGTAATAATATATAAAATGTCTAAAACACGGACATCAGACGCTAGGAATAATTTTAATATTCAGGAATATTACATTCAGTATTTCTTTTCTTTGTGCATGTATAAAATAAGAAATGTATCTCCTTCATAAAAAATTATATCATATATATTACCCAAAGTTATACGTTGTAACTACATGTATATAAATTTACTGTTAAACTTATATCATTTGAAATACCAGGCGTAAACCTATACAAAAAAGATCCTGGCTTCACATGTTTAAACATATAAAATAATATAAATATATGAAAGAAAACATCACTGAAGTTCTGCAGTAATAGCATGCACTGTTGCAAGTCCTGTTCTTCTTGGAAAATATGCATGTATTTCACCAATAATATGTTCACATCAATTTTGTTACACAATTTCCGGATGAACTTGCGTATCAGTATTGAAAGTTTTGTACCTTAGATAAATTCTAAAATGATCATAATTATTGGAATTTAATTCTTTATCCATTATTTCACAAATGCTGGATAATTTACTTTTGACATTTCCCTTAAAAAGTTAAAACCGCACGCCTCTATGAGAAGAAAATCAAACTTGAGAAAAATGTACTAAAATTTTGAGAAAAAAAATTTAAAAAATGAGTTTAAGTAATAATTTACATGTCGTGTGCGATTAATGAAATTGTAGAAATCATCACCGGATTTCTACTTCGCGACTAACGCTGTTTGGGCTATTTTTGCGTATTTTAACTCTTTCTGGTAATTAATGTTGATTGTAAGAGTTGTTGCAATATATAAATTACTTTCTTTGAATATTTCACAGCATTATACATTAAAAAATAAATACATTTTCAAAAAAAAATCATTAAAATTAGCATGAATATGGAGGAATGATGCTTTAAAAGTAACCGGTTTTTTTGTTGTTTTCTTTACTATTTTTATTGTTTTTGTTCTGTATTCGGCTCGTGTATCTCAATAAATCAAATATTGTTAGCTCTTATACAAAAAATCTCCACGTTAATTAAGCATCACTAATGAACTAACTTATAGTGGGGTTAATTATCGTAAAGTGTTTACTCCCGTAAACAAAAGTTGACTGACTTTAACGTTACAACTACATTAATTTGTTTTGTTTTATGGCGAGTACTTGTGAGTTATATCTGTAACGTTTGTGATCTCAGCACAGTATATACGAGGACTTGATTAAACCATTATAACTTAATTGATTTATAATGATATACATGGATTATTTAAAACATTTAAATGATATTCTTAATTATAAACTTTGATTTCACTGTTAGAATAATAGTTAAACATTTAATAACAATTTAAATTGATTTAACATGGAAATAATATTGTTTTATTTCATGTGTCAGAATGAATTATAAAAAAAAAAGTTTGCAGGTTTTTAAGTAAGGATATATTTCCTGATTAACAACAGACATTTATGGAAAGAGGTTTTTTTGCAATTACACCAAACAGACGTTGCATTAGTTGAAACTTTAGAGCCTCAAGACCACAGACTGCGAAGCAATTTAAACTTTTTGGACAGCACAGTTAACATTAATTGTACAATTTATCATAATATAGAAACTACATTTAATTACTATAAAGTCTAAATAAAGTGTTTTGTTTGATTTAAACAAACTGAGAAAATGCAGGAAACACAAATACGCAGCAGTTAACAGAGTAAAGATAAATATATAAAATAAGAAATAATGGGTTAATACAGTGAAATCTATTTATATATAGTTGAAACAGTGTGACAAAATAAAATAAGATTATAAGATAACAGAACATTGAATGTTTCTGTTTTTAACTTTGGACTATCTATAAACGTATCAATGATGAACATGGGTGGTTGTAGACATCGGATGTTAAGACTGGCTGTGCTGAACGTGATTCAGCTGCTAGTTGGCGTGTTTGACTTTACAAGTGGACATGGGAGATTATGGGAGCCGCCGTCTAGATCATCTATGTGGAGAAGAGGATATAATACAACAATAAATATTAATGATAATGAGCTTAGCTGTGGGGGATTCACGGTAAGAATGTTAATAATGAGTTATGTTGTGGGGGTTGTGGTAAGAATATTCATAATGAGTTATGTTGTGGGGGGGGGGGGGGTTGTGGTAAGAATAATTATAATGAGTTACGTTGTAGGAGTTGTGGTAAGAATGTTAATAATCAGTTTCGTCTTTGGGGTTGTGGTAAGAATGATAATAATGAGTTATGTTGTAGGGGTTGTGGTAAGAATGTTAATAATGAGTTTCGTTTTGGGGGTTGTGGTAAGAATGATAATAATGAGTTACGTTGTGGGGGTTGTGGTAAGTATGTTAATAATGAGTTATGTCGCTGGGGTTGTGATAAGAATATTGATAATGAGTTACGTTGTGGGGGTTGTGGTAAGAATGTTAATAATCAGTTTCGTTTTGGGGGTTGTGGTAAGAATGTTAATAATGAGTTACGTTGTGGAGGTTGTGGTAAGAATGTTAATAGTGAGCTACGTTGTGGGGGTTTTGGTAATGGTTTAAAATAAGTTACGTTGTGGGGTTTTGGTAAGAATGTAAATAATGAGTTACGTTATGGGGGTTGTGGTAAAAATATTTATAATGAGTTATGTTGTAGGGGGGAAGGGGGTTGTGGTAAGGATGTTAATAATGAGTTACGTAGTGGGGGTTTTGGTAAGAATAATTATTATAATTAGTTGCGTTGTGGGGTTTTTGGTAAGAATGTTAATAATGAGTTGCGTTGTGGATATTTTGTGATAAGACTTTTTATAATGAGTTGACTAACAACTAACAACTTGTTAGGGTTTCGCGGTTTGAGTGTTTATAAATAGTTGACTCTTCAGAATTTTGTGGTAAGATATTTGGTGCTGAGCTGTAAAGCTTTTAACACACATGATTACTGTACTTATATAGAATAAAATCTTCCAGAATAAAATATTTTGCAGGTTTTTTTAAGTAGGATCTCGTGAAATCACAATTCGCTCATAAATATATCAACAAATTTCTTTCATACAGGTATTTCATGAATTTTTCTTTTTAAAGCAAATATTTCAAACAAAACATGGAGACAGCAGAGACAATGACAGCAATTATAAGGCCACAGACCCATACACACATAAATAATTATAATATAAATACATTTCTATGGATGTTACAAATCAGACATGTTTAAGACATAATAAATTTACGTTTAGCAAAATGACAGAGTATATAATAGAAAAAGTATAGAATTCATTTAGCAGTACTTATTATCTTAACATTGTCAAAAAAAGTATTCGTTCCCTAAGCGCTACATATAGAAAGGTTGTTAATTTCCTAATAGTGTCAATATGTTCAGATGACATTAGCTTATAAAATTTATATATGAAAGATTTCAAGAAATAATCACTGTGTCTTATATCAGAGTAGAGTGAACAATGAGTACAAAATGGTACTCGTTTTCTTGTACACATTCACAAAATTGACAATATCTATAATCACGTTCAATACAACTATATCGCTCAGTTTCTATCGATAAACAATGTGACGATGACCGAAAATTGGCTAAGAGAATACGTGTTTATATAAATATACATAATTTTGGAAACACTTTGCTGACTGTTAATGGTTGTGCTGGTACATTGGGCGTACATTGGGTATACATTGTGCTGGTACATTGGGCGTACATTCTGTATACATTGTGCTGGTACATCGGGAGTACATTGGGTATACATTGTGCTGGTACATTGGGCGTACATTCTGTATACATTGTGCTGGTACATCGCGAGTACATTGGGTATACATTGTGCTGGTACATTAGGCGTACATTGTGCTGGTACATCGGGCGTACATTGTGCTGGTACATAGGGCGTTCATTGGGTATACATTGTGCTGGTACATTAGGCGTACATTGTGCTGGTACATCGGGCGTACATTGTGCATACATTGTGCTGGTATATTGGGCGTACATTGGACATACATTGTGCTGGTATATTGGGCATACTTTGGACATACATTGTGCTGGTACATAGGGCGTTAATGCTGGTACATAGGGAGTACATTGGGTATACATTGTGCTGGTACATAGGGCGTTCATTGGGCATACATTGTGCTGGTACATTAGGCGTACATTGTGCTGGTACATCGGGCGTACATTGGGCATACATTGTGCTGGTATATTGGGCGTACATTGGACATACATTGTGCTGGTATATTGGGCGTACATTGGACATACATTGTGCTGGTATATTGGGCATACTTTGGACATACATTGTGCTGGTACATAGGGCGTTAATGCTGGTACATAGGGAGTACATTGGGTATACATTGTGCTGGTACATAGGGCGTTCATTGGGCATACATTGTGCTGGTACATTAGGCGTACATTGTGCTGGTACATCGGGCGTACATTGGGCATACATTGTGCTGGTATATTGGGCGTACATTGGACATACATTGTGCTGGTATATTGGGCGTACATTGGGCATACATTGTGCTGGTATATTGGGCGTACATTGGACATACATTGTGCTGGTATATTGGGCGTACATTGGGCATACATTGTGCTGGTATATTGGGCGTACATTGGGCATACATTGTGCTGGTATATTGGGCGTACATTGGACATACATTGTGCTTGTATATTGGGCGTAAATTGGACATACATTGTGCTGGTACATAGGGCGTTAATGCTGGTACATAGGGAGTACATTGGGTATACATTGTGCTGGTACATAGGGCGTTCATTGGGCATACATTGTGCTGGTACAGTGGGATGTTTCTGGGTGAAATTTGTCAAGTTTGTAGATCTATACGTTAAAAAATGTCATTTTTAACATATTTAAGACATTCTTATATATTTAAATAAAATCAAGATATTATAAAATTATGAGTGAAATATTTATTTTAGTAGAGAACGTTTTATGATGACATGCTGTAAATTATTCTTTTCTATTTTTTCCTAAAAAAAGAAGAAAATGACAGTTTGATAAGTTTATGTTTTGTCAGCAAGTTTAATAAAGTGACATAGTGATGGACAGGTACTGGTGTGTTTGTGTAACAAATTAAAATACAATTAGTAAGTACGTTACTTTATGACAAACTGTGACGATTGGAACATTATTTCTAGACTTTATCTCCATATTTAAACATCAATACCACTTTAAAACGAAGATTTGTTTTAGAATTATAGCATTATATTTTAATTTATAAAAATCATGTAATAAATGTCGATGCATTCTAAACAGTATAATTATTTAAAAATGTTCTTTAGGTTCGATTTTGCCATTCAGTTTAACGAAATTGTGCATTATTTTGTTTGTTATGCATTATTTTGTTTGTTATGCATTATTTTGTTTGTTATGAGTTATTTTGTTTGTTATAAGTTATTTTGTTTGTTATAAGTTATTTTGTTTGTTATGAGTTATTTTGTTTGTTATGCATTATTTTGTTTGTTATGCATTATTTTGTTTGTTATGAGTTATTTTGTTTGTTATGAGTTATTTTGTTTGTTATGAGTTATTTTGTTTGTTATAAGTTATTTTGTTTGTTATAAGTTATTTTGTTTGTTATGAGTTATTTTGTTTGTTATGAGTTATTTTGTTTGTTATGAGTTATTTTGTTTGTTATGAGTTATTTTGTTTTTTATGAGTTATTTCTGTAGGTTCTCATTATTGTGCAGTAATATGAATTTTCTGTGTTTATAATTTCCACTTTCAAATTTAGAACAAAGCGCAAGATGCACACATATATCAGCTGTAATCTAATTACTTTAGACATTTTATGAGTCCATTTTTATGCAAAAACGAAGCTTTAAAAGATAACATGTTTTACTGTGCACATTTCTACACGACATTGTCAACTGTAGCATACAAATAAGATGATGGTAAACCTTTATCATGTTATCATGTCTAGATACAGTTTTTAATGTTATTTAAAGTCATGTTTAAATAAAAAAAGATAAAATTATAAAACATTATAATATTACACAACTATTTCGTTAAAGGCCCATAACATGAAGCCTCAAAATAAAATATAATTCCTATTTCCCAAAAGCCCTTTTATTTCTGGTGTCCTGTTACAGTTTCCGATATAATATTTTTATTTATTTATTTATTTATTTATTTATTTATTTATTTATTTATTTATTTATTTATTTATTATGTTTTATCATTCATTCATTCATTCATTCATTCACTTATTCCATTATATTAATTTATTTATTTATTTATTTATTTATTTATTTATCTATTTTTATTTATTTATTTATTTATTTATTTATTTTATTTATTTATTTATTTATTTATTTTTAATTTTTATCTTTGATATCTATATCAATAAAAAGTTTTATAACGTTGACACAGGACACAGAATGGTATGTCCTCTAACATAAAATATCATTAGGGCAATTACTGCCGTCAAGCTTTAATACAAAATTGCAGCTGTAGTTATATTTTTTATTTATATTTTTTATATTGAATAATTGCATGTAGGTAATAAGGAATAATTATCATAAAGTTTTATTGCATATATAATATCGCATAATGCCCTTTAACAATAATTTAATTATTATTTTATTGCAGTTTTATTCCTTCAAGTGCAGTTAACATCAAGTGAAAGTATAATGTCGATATAATTATAAAATTATTGCTGTATGGACACGTGCTTATGTTCGAGAACAGAATTTATGTATTTATATAATTACTACTTGTAGAAATATAATAGGATTTACACTTGAATTAATCTTATATGTAAAACATTATAGTATAAAAACAAATATTAATAAGTTGTTATTCATTATGGTGTTATTATACATTGTTGAGTACAATAATGAATTATATTGGACGGTATACCTTTAAAACCTATATTGGACTAGTTCAATAGAATCAGTATTGTACTCTACTCGGTCTGTTACAGTACAGCATGATCGTTAATTGGCGTTTATTGTGACGATAGGAAAAGGGATAATGAAAAAAGTCATATCCATATGCTCGTACCCGATTTCATTTTTCTTAGGTTTACATATTTTGTCGACAGGGAGGGAGTTTTTATTTTCGCCTATAATACAAAGATGAACATCAAAACACTCGACAACAAACATTGAATTGTTGATTTAGTTTTAACTATAATTATTAGAATGCATATTGGAAATTTGTAGTTTCTTACATTGTTAGATCAAATCAAGTTAGAAGCATATATTTAATTATCGGTCAACTGTATATGTCCGCCTCTACTATATGATATACTATATGTAATTAATGTGTGATATGACACGAAAGACTTGTAGCTATTTGTCATTTACTACATTTTTCATTGTTGGTGTAATTACCTATCCCTACAAATGTCAAATACATTACTTATATTAATATATACAACGTCAAAACAGAATACTGGTTAGTTTTGCTGACCATAAAACATATTTTTAACATTTCATTTGATATATAAGATAAACCTCGCCTAAGTGACTGACATTTTAAAGAAGAAAAAAATATTAGATTTTCACAAATTGACACAATTAAAATACAATCATATAAAATACAATATGAATCCACATTGCCAGTCTATTAGATTTAAAAGATACTCAAAAGTTGAATTATTATTTGTAGTTTTAGCAGAAATAGAATAATCAAGGTATCCGGTCAATATATATAAGACCAATATATTTGTACTGTGTAACTAAGATTAAAGTCTGGACAAATAATCTGAACAAGTTTATGATGGATTTCGAAAGTGTAGAATGTTGGATTTTAGTGGGTTAACTTTCTGTGAAGAACATTTAGCATACCTTGAAGGTCATTTTCAGTTTTTGCTATAAGTACAATATCATCGGCATATAACAAGTTTCAAGTTTTTCAAGTTTTATTGATACACTCAGCATATTTACATATGATAAGAGGTGTACAATAATATATAAACAAAATTAATAAATGTGTAATCAGGTTGTGTATACAAATTAAATGAACTACAGTAGTTTTAAAAAGGTATTTATAACTACAATATTTCATAACATACAATGTAACTATGTCATTGTGTACATGCTATATTTTGCAAAATAGAAAAATATTTATAGATTTAAAAAAAAACAACAAAAAAACAAAAACAATGTGACTAGCCAGGTGGGTTCTTAAAGTATTCAAGTATAACATAAACATATTTAACTAAGTTGCTTAATTTTTGTGGATCTGTTTCACTCATTAATTTTCTTAACGTAAACATATTTTTGTTTTGTTGATTAATTTGTGGTAAAAGTCGTTTTCGTTTATTTTCAAAATAACTACATGAAAAAATGTAATGGAATTCATCACCTATATCATTTGAGTTACAAAGACTACATTTTCTTTCATTTCTAACAATACCTAACCACCTTCCTCTTTCTATAGGGAGGAGATTGTTACACAATCGAAAATTAACAAATGTTTTTAAATATTTGTCTGACAGTAAACAAAGGTACGGTTCAAAGCAATGATCAGTTTTGTACATTCTATAATTTAAACATTTTGGCATTGAGTCGACATCACTACGCCATTTTTGTACATATTGGTTACACATTGATATATCAATGGTTTTTAACAATAAGCATTTAGAACCACTAAACTTCTGATTTAACCAAATATAACTCATACCTGTTTCGTCAAAAATACTCTTAACATTCAATAACCATTTGTACTCCTTACCATTTCTTATAAAATCTTCATATACAAGCTTATAAATATTTGACGATAATTTTTGTAGTGAATTACTGTTAACTAAATCATACCAATAACCAGCAATTCGTTTCTTAATAATAATTGATAATGGAAATCGCCCAAGTTCGCCATAAACCATAACATGCGGTGTACTTTTCTTAACACGTAATACATATTTAAGGAAATCTGTATGCACTTTTTCTATAAGCGACAAGTCACCATAACCCCACACTTCACACCCATAAGTTAAAATTGGTACAATTGTATGATCGAATAACTTTAACTGACAATCAATAGGTAAATCTAGATTTCTTATTTTCTTATATAAACCAAACATTGCCCGTCTTGCTTGATCAACAATATGTTTCTTTGCAACCGCAAATTGTCTGTTCTTAGAAAAAACTACACCAAGATATTTAAACGTGTCTACGATCTCTAAAACTTGATTATCTACCGTAATATTCCTGTTTCTATTTCTTTTATCACCAAATACCATTACTTTTGTTTTATCAAAGTTTATATTTAATTTCCAGATATGACAATAGTTAGAAAAGGTGTTCAACACAGATATAAGATCTTGTTCTGTTTTAGCAAAAAGAATGGTATCGTCAGCATATAACAAAACAACAAGTTTCAAAAATATTTCAATGTTATTATCTTCAAGTATAACTGAAACATCGTTATTACATAACATGTAATTTTCTAAGTCATTTAGGTACAGAGAAAAAATTACCGGTGACAAATTTTCTCCTTGTCTTAAGCCCCTATAACAACCAAAAAAATTTGAAAATTTGCCATTTACAGATACACATGACTTGATTTCACTATACATATTCTTTATTACATTTAAAAAATTTCCAGGATTGGTACGTTTTCACCATCAATATCAACCCCGCAGCACTTGGCTTTCAATTTTGATGTCAGGTCATTTATAATCAAGTTAAATCGTTCAGGTGACAAGGAACATCCCTGTTTTAACATAAAACAAATCAGTGTTAAAGTTATTCAATTTGACAGAATAAAGTACATTTTGATAAACTGACTTAACAGCATTTATCAGTTGACAATGTAAGCCAATCTTCTGATTGAGACAAATGCCTGTTTAAAATCTATAAAGGCAGCGAACAGTAGACAGACGCTGTTTTTTTTCTAGTGTCAATAATACTGGTTAAAGATTTTATGTGATCTACAGTACTTGACCTGATCTAAACCCATTCTCACCCTCAACAATCATAGCTCGCATTTAATCTCTTGCTCTTATAAATATACAATATATCTTATAATATATAACTATAGTGTTATAACTATACCCCGATAGGACAGCGATTATGTTTGGCCATTGTACCAATACTGGAGTTATACAAGTTATTAAATTCAATTATACGTTTATCAAAAACGACATTTCACTTTTATTGAACTTCAAATTGTCTTGGCTTTTGTCGATGTTACGAAAGTCAATATATCAATTTAGAATTGTTTTCTTATATACGCTTTATGCATACTAAATTTGACAGGTAAATTCGTTCATCAGACTTTATATTTTGTTTTTATAAAAGGTAATGGAACGTCAGTACAAACTTAATGTTATCACATACCTAGACGTGTGTATATAACAATCCGTGAAAATTAGGCGTCAACTCGTGCCTAGACGTGTGCATATAGAGGTTGACGTGACAATGAATGTGTTTGGCACATATGATCGGCGTGAGGAATAATTGTTAATGATTTAAATTTTTCATTCAGCTTTTAGTCTAGTCAATTTGTAACAAAATGTGCTAAAATACTTCAGAAAATGGGAAAAGCATGAAACTTGGCACAGATGTTAATAAAGGCAAAAGAAACATTTTGGGCATGGGACCCATTTCATATATGCCAAGATGGTTGCCATGGCAGCCATTTTTCAAAATGGCCGCCATTACATGGAATTATCAACTTTCTAATCCAGTACAGGCTATTTATAGTTACAATTATACTGGAAATTACCCCAGTTTACACTTAACATGATATATTTGCATTACTAATAATCAAAGATATAAGTTTACAATTATAAAGCTATTGATTGTTTCTGTTGATATGGTAACAAGTTACTGAAATTACTAAACAGTCTATTTCTGTACTTTGAAACATTTTTTGATTATTTTCTCATATTCAGTTTATTTGTTGTAATCCTAAGTAGACGATCATGTGAAATAACTATGAGATATCATGCATGCTTTATGTGTAGATTGGGAGCAATTTACCATATAAAAAGTATTCAAATTGTAATGTCTGAATTTACATAATTTACAAACAGAATAGGATGATTTAACATATTCCATTATTATTTTATATTCCCTTCAGTTTAATCAACAATATTTTGCTAGCACCAAATATTACCTAAATTCCATGTTAAACAAATCTTATGATACTATGAAAATGAAAGAACAAAAGCGTATGTATCCAAGGTACTATAAAGTGCCTGAAAGGATGGATTGACCCTCATTAGGCATAGAATACACAGACGGTCCTGTAGGCATTGAGCTCTCAGATCTATTAAATGTAACACCATTTTCATGTTGGATTATTCATAATTCAATTTGAGAGTGATTACAACCTTAAAGATATAACCCAAATATTTATTTTCATGTTTTTAAAGGGAGACACAGGCAACATTTTCATTTCTTAGTTTTGAATTTTTCATTCATTAATCTGTTAATCCTCAAAATATATACAATTGACAGTCATCGAGGATTCTGCCGGCGGCTTAATTTTGTTGATATTTACGCTTCAAACTCAAAATAAATAGAATTGATACCAAAATTTATGCTTGGGCTTTTACAAAATGTTATTTTAGCGTGATTTGAGTACATAAGATAATTTTGGTATTGTCATTAATTTGCCTGCGTATTCCTTAAAGTTTTTTTTTTTAATTTCATCATTTACATTCAATATTAAATCTTAGTGTTTGCGCTTTGCAAGCTTTATGAATATTTAAATTTTATGGGTTATTCTGAGTGTCCTATTTCATGTATTATAATGATATCAAGTATCTCTTTAGTTGACGGAAGTCTGTCTGAGGTAAGACTTTATCTGAAGTTTATGTTAAACATAGTCCTGAAAGGATTGACAGCCTTAGACTTGACAACAATAACAACCTGACTTAACATGCTTTATCAATCACAGTAATCTCAAAATATGAATACAACAGATACCAACGTTCATGGAATGCAGTCCTGAAATTGTAAGTCATATAAATTTGTTTATCAGGTTTCAACGAAAACCGGTAATTGTTTTGCCGAAGTCGTCAGGCGGGCAGGTGAGCGGACGTCAACTTTTGGTTTCCGCTCAACTTGAGTTTGCTTTTTGGGTAGCTTATATCAAGAGGCAGCGTGGGATTGCTCCCCAGGTGTTTGTGATCAAGTTCACTGCTGCTAAAAATAGAAATGAAATTCAGTTTTCGCTCAATAGTTCGAGTTTGCTTTGGCCTATTGACAACAAACTTGGTGTATGGGTAGTTTTATCAAGAGGCATCTTGGGGTTGCTACCTTGGTGTCTGTGATTAAGGTCAAGGTCACTTTTGCACAAAAATAGAAATTCAGTTTCCGCTCAATCACTTGAGTTTGCTACGGCCTATTGACATCAAATTTAGTATGTGGGTAGCTTATATCAAGATGCAACTTTGTATTGCTACCAAGGTGTGCGAAGTCGTCAGGCACAACGTAAAGATCACTGTTGCTTAAGAAATAAACTCAGTTTTTACGTGATAATTTGAGTTTGATTTCACGTATTGACTCTAAACTTAAATTAGCTTATATTAAGATGCATCTTTGGATTGCTATTTAGATATCTAGGAGCAAGGTCAATGCCACTTTTGTTGTCAAGTCTGGAAACTGCTGAGCTTTACAACAAAACCAGCACAAAATACTGACAGAGACTCTCAATAATATCAAACAACACATTCATAACAAAGTCTGTTCTCAATAGCATGACCAAGAGCTGTCAGAATTAAGAGAGAAATACCCTAGGTATCTGATGTTTTATGGGCAGCAAGGTGTACTTATATTATTGTCAATGTCTGTGCCATTCGTTCTAAACCTTACACGTGCATGGTAACGTATCTTGAATCTTACAAACATTTGAGGCCCTCAGAAGAAAAACAGTGTTAAGATATAGCAAATTATCTAGCACGTTCGTCTATTGTTTTTCTTGATCTGATAATAGCACGGAAATGCGGAGTCTTCACATAAAGGGCTGTTGACTTTGTAATGTCTAATATAAAAACTTATAAAAACATGCCTTTTGGAATTTTGTTTAAAAATATGAGAAAACATGATTGCAAACGGAGGCCAAACGTAATGAAACCCAGCAACTAAATATAAAATTTTGTGGCACAGGGCACCCTTTAGGAACACCAAAATGGAAGTTGACATATATTTAAGGGTGGTGGTGGCATTAAAGAAGGAAGAGGGGTATTATATATATATCAATTGTTGATACATCCCGAAGGTAAATAAAGGTTGATGTTATTTACAATAATGATTTAGTGTAACTTCTAACTAGATTAGTCTTGAAGTTGATGTCAAGTTAGCAGTTAATCAATCAAAACCAATGCGTAGTGTTTAAAAGCAGTTATTTCATCAAAGGTGTATCAAAATCTTAGCCTGTAAACTGCAAATTTCTACAAAATTATCATTCCATATCAACAAATTGACAGTCATGTTCTTTCATATGAAGAAAAGGGATAGTTTAGAATGAATTTATTTTTTGTAACGCACACTTTGACCAGAGACATAGATAACATCTACATCTCTGCTTTGACAAAATGTACATTATATAATTATGTCTGCCAGGTTTTCGTTTTTTCTCTTTCACATATTCTAAAAAAATGCACTTTTATAAAGTTTCTTTTTCTTTTTTTGATATGACAATTCAAATACCAAATGACTGTTAAAATTTAACACATGTTAGCTTATAATTCTGTTATTCACACATTCTTTGCTTAATCCCTTTCACAGCGATCAACAAGATAAAATTGCAAGGCGTACACCTGACTTGATGGGCAGATATTTAATTTTCGTTTGCTTGAGTTATGCTAGAAGTTTTAAATACTTTTGTTTAATCTGTTTGATAAGTATTTCCTTGTGATAAATTAACATTGTAAACAAAAAGAAATGTTGTAAAAAATGATGTCTTAACATCTTTAGGAGACAGCGATGACAGACCTCTACAATATTTTATTTCATCTGATTTCCAGGGTCGTGAAAACTAATGACAAACAGAAATAATAAAATATGTTAAGTGTAATAGCTTTAAAAAGACAAAGCAATGTTTAAATACTAATAACAACTATTTTTCTGATTACAATACCCTAATATGCAGCTATTTATCAAGTTCTCTTAGTAAAAACAAGCGTTTTTGAAATTTTTAACACGTATGGCGGCCATTTTGGATTTTTCCCGCCATATTGGATTTTAAAAAATGGGTCCCATGCTCAATTTTTCTTACATATATCAAAGTTCATTTGTACCAAGTTTGGTGCTTTTCCCATTTTCTGAAGTATTTTTTCACAAATTGACTGGACTATTATTATAATCTTCTCCAACTGACTACAAAACGGTGAAGAGCAAAGTTCATGTTATGGTATCTTCAAGCTTATTTTAAGGGCATAAAATTCTCTATAATACAATTATAGTTGAGGGTCTACGTTTGGTAACGTGAAATAGGAACCAGTGTAGTTTGATTAGTGATAAGGTTTATTGTTCGTCAACACGTTAAAGAGAATGCCTGGTGTTAGAAGACTTTAGTGTTAAGGTTTAATGTTGATTACTGAAACGCATGATGCATTGTCTATAAAATATGGCATGGTACATTGTCGGTAAAAACATGGTATGGTTCATTTTCGGTAAAAAATAACATGGTTCATTTTCGGTAAAAAATAACATGGTTCATTTTCGGTAAAAAATAACATGGTTCATTTTCGGTAAAAAATAACATGGTATGGTGGTGTGGTGCTTTGTTGGTAAAATATGGTATGGTGCATTGTCTGTAAAAACATGGTAGGGTTAAGTGTTGAATAATAATCGAGTGGTATGTTTCAAACAGAATTTTAAGGTACTTAAGGATTAAGAACACAGTCAAGTCATGAAAGTTTCTTCACATTCATTGTTATTGTTGCGGAAATCAGTATTTTAACAAAGAAGAAAATAAAACTATAACACATACATAGCCTTTAGTAACACATAAAAAACCTAGCTCACACTGGTCTTGAAAAAAGCAAAACATTGTAAATACATGATGAACATGGTACATGTGGAAAAAATAATGATCATTTCCACTCATACATGCATAAGCCTATATTTATCTACACTATTTTCTATATGAACTGTTTATATTGTTTTTTACTCTTTTTAGTTTTTTATATAAATAAACGTGACACAAATTATCAGTTATGACATTTCTGTCTTACCTTCTCACCTTGTACATTTCTGTCTTACCATTTCACTTTGTACATTTCTGTCTTACCTTCTCATCCTTTACGTTTCTGTTTTACCTTCTCACCTTGTACATTTCTGTCTTACCTTCTCACTTTGTACATTTCTGTCTTACTTTCTTACTGTGTACATTTCTGTTTTACCTTCTCACCTTGTACATTTCTGTCTTACCTTCTTACTTTGTACATTTCTGTCTTACTTTCTTACTGTGTACATTTCTGTCTTACCTTCTCACCTTGTACATTTCTGTCTTACCATTTCACTTTGTACATTTCTGTCTTACCTTCTCATCCTTTACGTTTCTGTTTTACCTTCTCACCTTGTACATTTCTGTCTTACTTTCTTACTGTGTACATTTCTGTCTTACCTTATCATTTTGTACGTTTCTGTATTACTTTCTCATCTTGTACATTTCTGTCTTACTTTCTCATCTTGTATATTTCTGTCTTAACTTATCACCTTGTACATTTCTCTCTTACCTTCTCATCTTGTACATTTCTGTCTTACCTTCTCACTTTGTACATTTCTGTCTTACTTTCTTACTGTGTATATTTCTGTTTTACATTCTCACCTTGTACATTTCTGTCTTACCTTCTCACTTTGTACATTTCTGTCTTACTTTCTTACTGTGTACATTTCTGTTTTACCTTCTCACCTTGTACATTTCTGTTTTACCTTCTCACCTTGTACATTTCTGTCTTACCTTCTCACTTTGTACATTTCTGTCTTACTTTCTTACTGTATACATTTCTGTTTTACCTTCTCACCTTGTACATTTCTGTCTTACCTTCTCAATTTGTACATTTCTGTCTTACTTTCTTACTGTGTACATTTCTGTCTTACCTTCTCACTTTGTACATTTCTGTCTTACCTTCTCACTTTGTACATTTCTGTCTTACTTTCTTACTGTGTACATTTCTGTCTTACCTTCTCACTTTGTACATTTCTGTCTTACCTTCTCACTTTGTACATTTCTGTCTTACTTTCTTACTGTGTACATTTCTGTCTTACCTTCTCACCTTGTACATTTCTGTCTTACTTTCTCACCTTGTACATTTCTGTCTTATCTTCTCACTTTGTACATTTATGTCTTACCTTCTCACCTTGTACATTTCTGTCTTACCTTCTCATCTTGTACATTTCTATCTTACCTTATTATCTTGTACATTTCTGTCTTACCTTATTACCTTGTACATTTCTGTCATACCTTCTCACTTTGTACATTTCTGTCTTACTTTCTTACTGTGTACATTTCTGTCTTACTTTCTCACCTTGTACATTTCTGTCTTACCTTCTCACCTTGTACATTTTTGTCTTACCTTCTCACCTTGTACGTTTCTGTCTTACCTTCTCATCTTGTACATTTCGGTCTTACCTTCTCACCTTGTACATTTCTGTCTTACCTTCTCACCTTGTACATTTCTGTCTTACCTTCTCACCTTGTACGTTTCTGTCTTACCTTCTCATCTTGTACATTTCTGTCTTACCTTCTCACCTTGTATATATCTGTCTTACATTTCTACCACTTACCTTCTCACCTTTTTATAAAGGTTCATAAAACTGAACACGGCTTCTCGGAAACAGAATAAAATGATATTATTAGCTAATTATCGATTTGCACCCATCACCTGCTTGAACCAAAAGTATATTGAAACGGAAATCGTTAAACTCACTTTTTTTAGAAGAAAGTAGCACTGAATGTGAAGATATTAGTAATTAAAGTAATGGAATGTTAACAAAGTAGTATTTTGACTTCTGCGGATGTTTCTAAATTCAAAATTTTACTATTTCATGTTTAAATGTTAAATTCTGCTTAAGCCGGTGCTAAGGGGCGTGGACGGTAACTTGCACTTTCCAGTACCGTCCATGAACAGGCTCAATCAAACCGAGCCTACAACATTTTCAATTTAGCCGTGTTGGGCCTTCTTTAGGGATTCTGTATTTATCTATTCCATAAAAGATACTAAAACAATGTTACTGTACTTAGTGCCAAAAGGGAACAGAAGCAAAAGATGGTTGAGATAATTGGTCAATTAGTAACATTTTTGAAACTATTACATGAGACTAAGATTAAAAAGTTTTTTAAGAAATAAACCAAAACGTTTCTGTGACATAATGAGCTTTAAATTATATCATATCAAAAATGGAGCATATATGTAATATATAGAACAATGTACATGTAATATAAATCGTTATATTATACGATGTGGTAAATAAAATAAAATAATTGAGCATGCCAATGTCATACCAAGAAATAAGGCTTACAAATTGGGTTGCAAAATAAATACGTTGAAATATCAGCAAGTAAATGGTTAATCTTATAAACAGCAGAAGCTGAAGCTATTTCCGCTGTTCGTGAAAATATCGTTTATCTTCTTATAATGAAAATCGTTCATATTATATATGCCCTTTAACTTAGATATCCAAAAGCACCTATTTGTTATTATGCAAATATCTAAATTATTTACAATGAGTTTATATATTGTTTGTTTCACGTTTATCATTTTAAGAATCAATGGATAAAATATGGTGGACTGTGTGGTGTGTGTGGAGACCCATATCAACAATACCCACGTGATAACGAAATTGGCGGGAAATATGCTTCTGGTATCGTCACAAGAACCTATCCGATTGGTGGAACAATTGACGTCACAATAGGTTTGACAGCCAATCATATGGGATATTTTGAATTCAGATTATGTCCTATACTTGACCCAGCAACTGGCGAGTCACAATATTGCATGGACAAACATCAGTTGAAAATAATAAATGGAGGTAAATTTATTTCTAACAAGCTATTTCTTAACATCTTTTCTTTTAAAGAAAATCTTAGAATTAGATCTATTTTTTTCTTCTTTTTTTCTTTTTGTAATTCAAGCAGTAGCTTTAAGGATCTTCTATTGTTTCCTAACATGACAATCGTATAGATCTAGTTTGGCACCGGAAGTTTTATATAATATGTTGAAAAAGCATATTTCACAATCCAGGTTAAACAGGAATTAATAGTTAATTTCAGACGTTGACAAATAGTAAAAATACGATATTTTACCGTTTTCAACTCCCGAACATGAGTTAATTTGTTTATTATAATTTGTGATAAATCGGAAGTAAACTTAAAAATGTGTGTAACAAAACCATTGTATGAAATTAAATACGACTATGTAGTTAATTACCAAACACTGGTCTTTACAAATTTGGTAATATAAGGGATTATATAATAAACTTCCTATATGTCAATATGACCCTGTATTTTCTGGACCTTTGTTTTGTTGCACATGTGGATAATTGGTACATGGTGGTAGCAAACTATCCGAATTAGTTGCAGCAGTAACGACATAAATTATCAGAGGGCATTCATATAACATTATTCGCAACAAGACAAAGTTCTTTATAGAATCTTCATTAATAATTATGCCAATAAAAAATTTGAAAATTATATAAGATCATTTATGTCAATACATGTATAAACATTTCAGAAGACAACGGGTATAGATTTTACATCCGGGATCAGAAGCTAGATGGATTTATTGACATGACACTAAAACTTCCACGAAACTTTCTCTGTAAACATTGTGTACTACAATGGAAATATCATACAGGTACATACAATTTATTGTTGTTTGCTTTCATTTATTTTTATTTATTCGGTATGTCTAGTTACCTACATTTATTCGGTATGTCTAGTAACCTACATTTATTCGGTATGTCTAGTTACCTACATTTATTCGGTATGTCTAGTTACCTACATTTATTCGGTATGTCTAGTTACCTACATTTATTCGGTATGTCTAGTTACCTACATTTATTCGGTATGTCTAGTTACCTACATTTATTCGGTATGTCTAGTTACCTACATTTATTTGGGTTGTCTTGTTATCATGTTTTATTCAGTATGTTTAGTAACATTGATTTATACGGAAGCTTATCAGGGCCTCCACTTATCTGAAAGTTTCACGTCATGTCAACTTGTTTCTTCTCGTTTTGACCAAAATCATTTCATGAAGACGTTATGATTAATACGTAAAACATAACACATTCCATGAAGACGTTATGATTAATACGTAATACGTAGAAGTTTTTAATCATTTCAAAAAAACTTTGTTTAATTACGTGAGCTTTTTATCAATGTGAGTAACGTCTTTGCGTCATACTAAATATTACAGCAAAGTCGTGAAATCAAGAAGTGTCGATAGGATTTTTGTCGAAGAGACAAAAACTTTAAGCATATCGAGAAAAATTCAGTTGCAATGCCTAAAAGTTTCTCATCTTTATCAGTAAATTTTATTGAGAAATGCAAAAACATCTTATCATTGCGAATAAAAATAAGTTGACTTAGCGCAAAACATCTCACCAACTGTAGGCCCTGATACGCTTCCGTAGTTTTACTCATATCTCAAGTTATCTTGATTTATTCTATATGTCTAGTTATCTTATTTTATTCAGTATGTCTAGTTATCTTGATTTATTTGGTTTATCTAATTAATTAATTTTACCTTAATTAATTTGTTATTTCCAGTTATCGTGATCTATTTCCTATATCTAGTTATCTTGTTGGTTTTTTTTCTATATATCTTGTTATCTTGATTTATTTTGTATGTCTAGTTACTTGGATTTATTTGGTATGTCTAGTTTTTTTATTAATTTTGTTTGTCTATTTATCTTGATTTATTGGGTATCTCTACTGACCTTGGTTTATTTGGTAAGTCAGTTAACTTGATGTATTTGGTATATGTCTTGTTATTTTGATTTATGCCATTAATCTAATTTTCTTGAAAATATAAATAAATGCTCGTGTTGTGTTGCAAATAATGTCTTTATGAACTGGAATTTATAAATCAGTTTGAATGTTTTTAAAGTTTTGAGGTTTGGTGAATAAATTGATAAACACCTTTTTTTCTCTTTTTTAATATAAGTAAGTTATTAAGATTTCATGCTAAAGTCTGTATTAAAGTCAATTGTTGTTTTGGTAAAATTGTTCGCATCTTTAGTTCTGATAAATAAAGCGGAATTGGTTCTAATTAAAAATTATTTTCATTATGTACATATCTCAGATATTTAATTTGTTGATTTATTCTGTATGACTCAAGTACATTGACTTATGGCCTGTATTTATTCTATCACTTTCATATATAAAAAAAACCCGACATATGTACATTCTTTTTTCTCTTGTCAGTTGTATTCTCTTAAGTTTTATAGTTATTTTGAGAAAAGCGTGTGTTTCTAGTACTCTTGTCGTAATTAGTAAACATGTTCAACAAATAATTCTAAGTGTTCTGAGCCAGTTACAGTGTCCATTATACGTATTCGTATATGTATATGCAGGTTAATTATTATATTTGAGATAAAATATATGAAAATAGAAATCACTTATTTGTCTCAACGATTTATTATTGTAAAGTACTTTGAATATCATTTATCATTCAGGTACTCGCTGGGGTTGCGACTCAAATTTGATATGCGGGAAAGGCATAGGTCCGCAAGAAGAATTTTATGGCTGCTCGGATATTTCCATACAAGATGTGTCAAAAATAATTTACAATGAGCCCGACTTGAAAACAAAATCTGGAGAGGGACAAAACCATCTCGGGGCTTTCAAAAAATCACATACGGTAATTTGGAGTATCAAGCCGACTGTACCAGCAAACTATCAAACAAGCAATCTTGTCAAAGATACAAAAGTGGTTATAGAATCCCATACACGGCGCACCTTGAGTCACAGACATAATAAACATATGGCGACTTTAAGACATTTTCTGGAAGAATTAACATTAAATGCATTGTTTAGTTATTACGGACCTAAAGATAAAAGTAAAGCCTTTCGCTGTAGACCAACAGTAAAGTATGAGAAAAACCCAATCGTCAATGAGTTTTGTATTAAAGTGTGTTCGCATGATTTAACAGTATGTCCTGATATTCTATGTTCTTGTTCACAAAATACTAATTCTAGGGCAGAAAATAGACAAACCTACCAAATAAAGCAGCACAAATTAGATAGAAATCATTTGAAGAATTTTGCACGAGAGCTTATATCGAAAAACAGACTAGTTGAAAATTTCCCAGCAGATGTGATAGAAAAAGATTTCAGAGGGCATAACGTATATCCTGAATCTGAGGGGAGACAGACAAATATACCTCGACTAGGAAAAATGCAAGTGTTTAAACATTCAGAAAATCACTTGCCAATTTTTCATGATGATAGAAAGTCAACCAAAGCTTTACAAGAGAGTAGCTTCCTACCATTGTACGGTGTACAACACAACATTGGAAACAGACATTTGACCAATTTTATGACAACAAAGGGTTTAGACTTTAGGTCGACTTTAGATCCAGATAAGATTGTTCATTTACCATCACAGGAAGTGATTAAACCAAAGATTATGTTATGTACGGCGTCGATTAGTTTCGCTCATAATCCATTCATGGCAAAATGGTGTAACACAAATTGTCGTTTTGGATTTTGCCCTCCTCGAGTATGTTCGTGTAACTATTAGAACATTATAATACATTCACGATAATGATACATTCACGATAACGATACATTCACGATAATGTTACATTCACGATAATGATACAGATATAGATCATGTGACATATAGAATTTCCCATTCATAGAACATCATATAACTTTTTACATTTGATTAAATTGAACGAGACTTTGACTATAGCTGGCGAACTCCATATGTGGTTCACTGAGATCAGAATATCTTAAATATTAAATACAATTTCGATATACGTTATATTATATTCACAATGAAAACGCTTTTTCTTTATTGTTATAACAAAAATGTCTGAGAACTTCAATCTGAAAATAATACCCTTAGTTAAACTTCTTCTTCTACCAAATATTTGTCCAGAATATTCCTATATTCTTCTTTTTATAAACGCACGATGTTTATACCACGTGACAGTCTGTGATCTATATATGTGACCGGAAACCAATACAAATAGGATGACGGTAGTATTTTCTTCTATAACTTTGTAAATGTTAAATTATTTTACTCGGGTTAAAGTGTAGAAGCCGCTCATTTTAGCAAGTAACCCGTGTCTATTACCATTTACCAAAAAAAAGGGAAATTTTCGTGCGAATCTCTATACATGTTTTCGTATGCTTTAACAATTTGATAAAACTATTAACTGCAATGCCCATATAACAATAATAACTTCAAAGATTATTTGCATTCCATGATATAACTGTCATTTGTTCATATTCATTTGATTTGATTTTGTTTACTGACTTTGCTCACATGTTATTACATTATACTTGTAGATTGTAATCTGTGTCATTCTAAATAAAGTATATGTTCTGTTCTGTTTCTTAAGAAAAATCAGTATTTGTTTAGTAAAGTAAAACGGCGTGAATTTCTGAATGTTCAAACACGCAGTTTCACTTTACGAAAGAAAAAACAGCTTTTCTTTAAAAAAAACATATAAAGTTCTGACAGATTTTAAAGAAAATACTAATTGAACCGTATTTTGTATTGCCTCACGCAGATCACATAAAGTCACGTGGTATTGGCACCGTGTACACATGTATCTTGATATTTGTCACGAGTAGATCTTATATTTATACGGATAATACTAGTATGTATTGTTTATGTTGTTTGTGTCATAATATATGCTGCTATTTTCATCAAATAAATTTAAGCAAAATAATTTTAGAAATTGTAACACGTGTTTGTATACCTTTTCAAAGAGACGGATTAAAGTTATTGTTTCCTGACATCAAAAAGAATTCCCGTTATATCAAAAATAAAATAGGTACTATTTAAAGAAAAGCTTAAGAATCCCCTGGTGGCAGATCATTTGAACCTAAGGGATTCACAAACACATTCAACTGATTTAACACCCAATTTTTCGTGTCATAAAGGATCTAAACGTTTGTTAATGTATAGTGACGTCGAGGCCAATCACAATGTTACAATTAATTGATGAACCGTTACACCTCTTAAAATTATGCCCCCCCCCCCCCCCCCTGCCGGTTTTGCAAAAAAAATACGTATTCATCCGTTAGTCATGAATTTATTTCTTGACAGCAACATTTCATTTTCTGAATAAAACGAAAATGTATATAATAAAAGGAAAATTATGTTGCAGTAGCTTTCTGAGGCTGGGTATTTTTCTACTCGCAACGTTGGAAAATTGATATCTCGCTCGATCTTCGGTCTCGCGAGATATCAATTTTCCACCGCTGCTCGTAGAAAAATACATAGCCTCAGCAAGCTACTACAACATAAAATTCTGTATATATTCATTAATAGTTGTTAAATGAGTTATATCATACTTAAGAGCTCACTGAAATTAATATAGAGTTCGTTAAGTTTTTATTATCCTGTGCAGATCGTAATTTACCAAGCAGCCAACCTAACTGCTGTTATGAGTCTTAGACTAAATTGTTCTAATTATTTGGCTATTTTGTTTATTTTATAAGTCAACCTAAAAGTGTTCGATGTATAAGCAATATATTTGACTTTGTTTTTAATTGGCAGAGAACTACAATCTTGAAGAAAGAAATGTTGTTGATTTGTTTGTAATCCGTCTAGATAAAGACTTATATATAATCATGTGGATAGCTTTTTACATGTTGGAGCTTCCAAGATTGTCAGTATTTCATAGATTCAGCTGTTTTATGTTAACTGAACAATATAGATACAATGTGGAGGTCTTTATTGATGCTATTTCAGTGTTGTTATCTAAGAATGAATGTCTGATATCTCTAGCTTGTTCGGCAGTGGCACGCTATAAATAATTTACTTCTGTTAAGTAAAGTGTATCACAAAAGAAGATAGATATTAAAATGTCCTCCGATATTGCGCTACATGTATAATTATAAAACGTCTGTTGTTGTCAACTGTTGTCCAGTTTTCTAACACCAACATGTATATAAGATTATGATACTGTTCCGGGAGATATCTACATTATGTTGAAGTGCCTTACTAATGATTATTCAAATAAGACTTCGATAAGTTCAGTCTGTTTCGAGGATGGCTACTATATATTCAATAAATCAAGGGTGGGATTCAAGCCTATAGTGACATACAGAAGTCATAGAATATTCTACCTGATGATGTGATAAAATACCTACACATTATTACATTGTTATATATCATGCGGATATTATACATTGATGAGTACAATACTGAGAGCCGAGTCTGATATAGGTTTTGCAGCTGTATACGAGTCCAATATATAGATATCAGTATTGTTCTCAACAATGTATGATGACCTCTATAAATTTCATTGTTTTTTCTTCTTCATATTTTGCCAGAACTGTTTTACTTCTAGTACAAAAAAGAATTGATATTTTAATCCTGAAAATGAAATTACATGTAAGGCTGGATGGAGTACGATATGTATTTGATATAGATATTTTGTATTCTAAATATAAACGCGAGTCTATGTGAGGTATGATAAGCATTTGATAAGGGTTTTTGGATTGCGGAAATTGAAACGAGGCTAAAATGATAAGATCCGACAATGATTTTCTTTGGCATAAAACGTGACTCAAACGCAAGAAGTTCAATGTTGATTTTTTTATAAGGTGTGGAATAAATCAACAAATATATATGTACATACCAGACCTCGCCAGATATAGAATTCTACTAACAGATAAATATTTGACACAAAATATGTAAAATAAAATGATATTTACATATGTGTCCTGTTGAAACAAATGGCCCGTTGTCTCGGGAAGCGGGATTTGAAAAATTTAGTCTTAGGCGCGATTTCTGTCTTTCCATATATATTACTCCCCCACCGCTTATCTAGATGGGTTAATTATGTCAAAAGTCAATCATTAATTGGTAAAGAAGTCAGGAAAATAAATCCAACAAAAATCAAACTGATCTCTAATTAATCAAGACTTATTGTTGAGCATAAAATAGTTCCTAATTTGCGGGCAAACGTTATTGTAAAGGAAAGTGAACACATAACACATCCATCCCACCAGAGGCCAGCGTATTATATTAAAAAGAAAAACTGAAGAGAAAAACTAATTAAAGGTCAATGATGCCTAATAATGCTATCAAATGCATTTTCTCAAAAATTTGGTACGAACGTCAATTTGGTAGGTACTTGGTAGTTGGTAGTTTATGGTGAAGGTGATGTTACCATAGAGATACGGACAACCCACACCCCGGACAAGCCCCCCCCCCCCATCTAGAAATGACAAGGTGGACCAAAGTCCCCCACCTTAAAATTTACACGTAGGAAAAAAGCCCCCACCCCCATAAACAATACAAGTAGGACAAAAGTCCCCCCCCCGGGTTTACATGTAAAAAACATATTTTGCATTATAGTTAAAATTATGCCTTTTTTTTCAATAAATTTGGATATTTTATTTATTTATTATGATATCTTTTCAATTAATTTGTTCAAAATGAAACCCTCATTCTCAACTTTTACATAAAAATATCTTTTGAAAAGAAGTAAAGAACAAACTGATTATTCCCAGCTATTGTTAAGGTTGTTTGATGGACTGGGGGGGGGGGGGGGGGGGGCATTTGTCCTATGTGTAAATTTCATTGGGGAGGGGGCTTTTGTCCACCTTGTCATTTTTTGATAGGGGACTTTTGTCCAGGGGGGGGGGGGGCTTTTGTCCTAAACTCGTTTCCATATTATCTTGTTATATAACTCACAAAAAATACTTTTGTTTTCAAAGGAATATATACAGTATCCGAATTTCCAACTACCATGTAGAAGGTAGGATTCGCGAGAATTATCATCTGATTCTCCTGGTGGACATAGGGAGAGAGGGTGTTTCAATATTGAATAACACATCTATCTTGCTATATATATCCGTAATATTTATTCCACAAAAGTGCTAACTGTTTTTAGGGTAAAGCATTCAAAGTTCGAATTACCAACTACCTTTAAGATAGCAGTTAGTGGGGAATATGCCCCCTCATTTTTTCTGTGTTTAAAATGTATGAAGTGATTGAACATTTCATGCTGTTTATAGTGATTTGAACTACCAATTACCAGCAGTTCAATTATTAGGAATTACGATTAACCAACAACCAGCTAGTTGGTAGTTGGTTATTCGAATATCCAACTACCTACCAAATTGACGTTAGTATTTAATATGGATGTCACATACTATTTTGCTTATTAACTGCACATTTAGCGCTACTTTCTTCAGTTGTAAACATCTAAAATTCGTTATTAAAACATCATTAAACATATGTTTACATTTATAAGAATGGAAATAAATAGAAAATAAATAAAAAAATTCATACAATAATATTTGCAGCGCACATATAGCGTTTGAAAAGATAAAAAAGCAGCTTAATTAATATACATATATACAAATATCATTAAATCATTAGATGTATAAAGCTTTGTATTGAATCTCCCACGAGTAGCTGTATATCAAAACAAAATTTAACTTACCGAGTTCCAGATTTTTTACATATTTATATAATACTAGAAACCAAACGCATGAAGTTGGATATTATATTTTATCACGGACTTTAAGTACTGTATTTACAGTCCGTGGATATACATGTATATATTTCATATGTGACTATACACAATAGAAAAAAAATCGACATTTGAAAAATTTGTATTTTATTTAATAGCTCTTGGCACGATTATGACGCGTAGGCCTGGTTAAAGACAGGCGTTATACAGATTATATACTACGTTTCCAATCACTTTAAAGGCACATTCTTTTTCGTGCGTGTTGTTAATCCTACTATCAGATAGTTAGGTAATTTTATTTAAGTATAAAGATATGTTCTGTTTTGTAATAAATGTTATTGATACACCAAAATATCTTAAACCATACAATGTATATAATACTGCCATTGGCCGACTATGAATAAATTTGATAGCATTCAGACTCAAAGAAAAATATATATGTGCCATAGCTAAATATTTATATTGGGCAAATCATAAACGTATCTCTTAATATGTTGTTTTTCTGTAAAACTATATTATTGACAAGTACAAGTCTTAAATTATTTGTTCCTTTATTAACTTCAATTCTTCAGAAAACTGTGCATGTATTGTTCACTGCTATTTTTCTCACTGTACATGTATATCATCGTTATTTGGCAATAAGTAATGAATATATTATATATAATTATGACTGTGTTAAGATAAACTTCAACTTCGTGGATATTTCATAATAATAATAGGCCTATATTATTATCCTAGTGTCAATTTCTGTAATTCTCTCGCAAGTTTTTTGTTGTTGTTTTTTAAGATATGTCTTAAACTCTCTGATAATTTATCAAATACTCGAAAGACTCTAAATCTTTAGTCAAACCGGCGTGGTACGAATATTGTCGCAGCAAAGACGACAACGCTAATAAAATGAATGGTATGGTAAAAATCAACATGGCGCCGTCCGCACCTGAAGATATTTCACTTTCGAGTTTTTTACTTGGATTGACATCTCTTCTCCTTTATATTCTTTTTAGTTCATGTGAGACTTTGCTCAATTTATGGAAGGAATGGTGGATATGTATTTATATAGTTTACGTGGTCCTGATAAACTGTGTCGTCTGGATTTATTTCAACTCTAAGGACGCCTACAAGGTAAAATAGTGGGTGGGGTATGAAGAAATGGACGGACATGTTTACATGTAGTTCTGGCTTCCAAAACTTTATAAGCCTCTATTTAGCATTTTTGTTTTTCATCTGATGCGGCATTAAAGTTTTGGATTAGACCCGCTACGAAACCTAACCAGAATAACATAAGTTGATTTAACCTTATTTTTCACTTGCAAATACACTTGACCCAATCAATTCTTGTGCGTTCTACGATAAAACAATTATTTTAACATTGTTCTATACCAATTAAAGTATCAAAATAATATGAAATTAGGCGCGGAAAGCTCTTATAATTATGATTTAAGCATAACATGTTTAGTGTACATGTTTACCAGATCTATCATGCAATTCGTTAATAAGTAAATGCAGGTATTTTGTACCGTAAACAGAAACAGAATAAATTGGTGGTGTTCAACCTATCATCGGGAGAGGGACCACTGCGCATGCGTCAGCGTTTGGAAAATCCCGTCCGCCATTTTCTGTAAATCTCTAATCACATATGTTGTTTTTACGTCATTTTTAATGTGCTTATTTATCAAAAAGGATTTAAAAGTAACTGTTAACATTTAACATCGTTACTATAGATCTTATGAATGAAATGAATGTTTATTTTCTGATGTTGTACATCATTCTTTCACCGGAAGTGTTATTAAGCATGCGTCTGCTAGCAATTGTCTGAATTATGTAGATGCTCGGGCCAAAAAAAAAAATATGTCTGGTTCAGGAAACATTGGTCCAAAAAATCAGGAGGGTAGGGATTTTTTTTTTTTTTTTTTTTTTTTTTTTTTTATGGTTGGGAGAATGTCTTAATTTCCATATATAGATGTGGTGTTGCTTGCTTAACATACTTAAACAAAGATTGTAATCAATCAATGCATACACCATTTTGTAATAAACCATCAACATGTGATATTGTGTTGTTTATTTCTTGTATGTAGTCATTAAACCATGTAGCACCTGTATTCATACTAATTTGCTTTCTATTCTGCTTATTATGTACCTTTTCCCTTTGAATCACCCGCTGTACTATTATAACCTGCATCTGACAGGTCTGACAATTAAAAGATCAAGGGTCACCTCTGTAACAATATAATAATAATGCTGTATTATAAGCTTAGAGCATCTGACATGCACTATTCCGGGGATCAAAATAACACATCTACTGTATATATAATTTTAATATTAATAAACATATTTAAATGGTCTTCAGGGGGCACAAGTCTATAGATATATAATTATGTGCAACTGGTACCAACAGTTGCAGGGTTCTCACAGAGAAGGAGTCTTGAGACTCCCAAGCACAAAAAAGTAGGAGTTCCAGATCACATTGAATATGTTAAGCCATCTTTGCTGCACTTATATGCAGTTAAATTGACAAATATGATACATGTATAGCAGAGTAAGGGGTTGGGGAGTCAGAGTTTGAACAGAGAAAAGGCTTATTCAGGAAAATGGTAATATGTCCCAAATGGAAAAAAATGTACCATAAAAGTGATTGAAAAGATTTGAAATATAATTCAAAACCCATACATCATCAGACCTTACACCCCCCTCCCTTAAAAAAGAAAATATTCATTATTGTTACAAACACATACTGGTAATGGCTCCATCTCAACTATTAATAATTAATTTAATTCTTAAATATATTTTAAGTGTTATTAAACACATTTTAACAGAACATATCTTCCTTTTGGCTACGATTTTTTTAATTATAAAAAGCGGCATCGCGAAAATATGTGACAATTGAAAATTTGTCTGTTTCCTGCAGAAACATTCACAATTCTACTTGTTGTTGATTTTGATCATAAAAGATTAAATATTTTTTGATTATTTTAAGATTGTTACTCATCGGCTATTTCAACAGGCATCGTAAAACAAAATTTTCACATTTGTAATTTTCGTACCCAAAAATGTTCGTACCGAAAATCAAAAAAAAAGTTTAGGGTCGGCGGTAAAAAAATAGGGTCGGTCGGGTTCCCTGAACCAGACATATTTTTTATTTTGGCCTCATTAAAAGCGCTGTGATATCTATATTTAGCTCAAAAGGATTTTAAAATGGCGGCGTCCTGTTAACTAAGGATTTTTTCATAGCTCATTAGGTATAGGATATATATTTTTTTGAAATTTTCATTTACTTTTGAATTTGATTTCATTTGAATTGATACGCATCATAGTTCATACATGTTATCTAAGAGCGCTAGAGCCCTCGCGGGGCCTTTGGCCCAGCTCGGACTTTCCGCATATTAATACTGTCATTAAAATTGCCTATTTGACTGTAAAACATCAATTACGCAGACTACAGTCGGCCATGACATTTAGGTGCCACTTGAGACTTCGTATGACGTCATTCGCGGGAACCGATTAGAATAGATTCGTGTACTATATTTAGAGCATCTTTGTTGACATGATTTCGATATTTTTATTCAAGATAATGTTTTTATTTAATATTTATTAATTTTTTAATACTTAAATATGATTTTATTGAATATAAAAGTCAGTAAATCACCTTTTTCAATATCTTTAAAAAAAGTAATTTATAAAAATATTGGAAGCACATGGGTTCATAAAGGTCAATCTTGTAATCACGTGGTCAAACATTTTGGCAATATGACGGCCAAGTGCCGAAATTTTTACCTGTCAGAAACTATTAGGTAGTTTATGTTGGTAATAAGATTTTTATTCGTCCATACTTGGCTTATCAAAAGATTATATATAATTTTATCAAGGTATGCTTCACTTTACTTCATGGCATGTTCGATGAATGAATACGAGCGTGTCAGATTCCTGGCCCGATTATTGGTGGACTTTCCCTACGGGGTTGCCTTCAGCTTTCACGTCATGTCATAGTATATAAACGGGTACGCGGAAGACCTTAAGCTAGTTTACATGTAGTTTATATTGTGTGCTGTCGATTAATGAAAATAGATAGGCAAGAGATCTGACCTTACATATATAGTAAATAAGTATATTTTTAAATAAAGAAAATGCCAGTTGCATCATGCTATTAGCTAAACTCAAGTTACAAGTAAAAACCAGCCAAAAATTGTAAAAAAAAATATAAGTGACTAGCCTTACCAGCTGCAACCCACAGGTTGTATAATACTTGCTAGCCAAAACAAATTAGAGTGATTGACCGTGACAGGAACTCTTTTGGGAACTTAATTTATGAAAAGATGCTATTTTTTAGCTAAAGGTACTTCAGCAAACAGGTTTTATAGTAGTGCTAGACCTGTTCGCTGAAGCAAATCCCGTATCGAAAGTCAACCAGAACCGTGACATATTTATGTCATGCTGTAATTCAATAAATTTGGGTGATCTGGACAAAAGCTATTTTAATACAGGTAGTTTACATATATTTGGGACACTTCAGTCTATATTTTTGAACACAGAACGTTAGATTGATGAAATAATGCCTCAAAGTTTATCAGCGGGTTCACATTAAATTTACATAAAATTCGCCGCCATTGCTACTCTAATTATCATGTGACTAGCGAGAATTTAGGTTCGGATATCTTTGCATGACATTTGGTGACCCGTGACACAAATGCTATTTTTAATTGAAAACATGTCTTTGCAATTATGAATAACAGTGTATTTATTCAATAACAGACATTGTACAAAAAACATGTTGGATTTATATTGTTTTGTGTGATGATCCATGAATTATTTGCTTGTTTTTATTTAAAATCAAACACTTACTATAAATAGTGTATGGTCCATTACTAAAAAAAGATGCTAGAATTTCCAAAACTTGAAGTCCCAAGATTTCATGTGAAAGCAGACTCCATAATGGTAAACATTCTCTACAGTACATATTTCCCTAAGTGTGATTTTAATAGGTTTTTATGTACGGCGCACAAATTGCCAAATTCTGGTAGCCTTTGCAAATAGGGTTGACCCATAACTTTACTGTCGCAACGTCAAAATAAAAGCGACATAAAGTTATGGAAGCCAGAACTACTATTTTTTAAAGTGGTTTGTTTATCAATCTGATGTTGTACAAATGTAATTATTGACGTCCCCTAGCTCAAGCCCTGATATATTACATTTACAGATGTAATTATATTACATTTACATCCCCTAGCTCAAGCCCTGATATATTACATTTACAGATGTAATTATATTAACATTTACACCCCCTAGCTCAAGCCGCTGATAATTTACATTTACAGATGTAAGTAATTTACATTTACACCCCCTAGCTCAAGCCCTGATATATTACATTTACAGATGTAATTATATTACATTTACACCCCCTAGCTCAAGCCCTGATATATTACATTTACAGATGTAATTATATTACATTTACACCCCCTAGCTCAAGCCCTGATATTACATTTACAGATGTAATTATATTACATTTACACCTCCTAGCTCAATCCCTGATATATTACATTTACAGATGTAATTATATTACATTTACAAACCCCTAGCTCAAATCCCTGATTTATTACATTTACAGATGTAATTATATTACATTTACACCCCCTAAGCTCAAGCCCTGATATATTACATTTACAGATGTAATTATATTACATTTACACCCCCTAGCTCAAGCCCTGATATATTACATTTACAGATGTAATTATATTACATTTACACCCCTAGCTCAAGCCCTGATATATTACATTTAGCAGATGTAATTATATTACATTTACACCCCCTAGCTCAAGCCCTGATATATTACATTTACAGATGTAATTATATTACATTTACACCCCCTAGCTCAAGCCCTGATATATTACCATTTACAGATGTAATTATATTACATTTACACCCCCTAGCTCAAGCCCTGATATATTACATTTATAGATGTAATTATATTACATTTACACCCCCCTAGCTCAAGCCCTGATATATAACATTTACAGATGTAATTATATTACATTTACACCCCCTAACTCAAGCCCTGATATATTACATTTACAGTGATATTTCCGCTGCATCTTCACAGTCTGACAGCTTGAACAGTATCGAAAGTAAATTTACTTCTATCTTAATGTTTTAAGTACATAGGTGTTTTTTATCATCAATATAATTATTTTATTTTATATTATTATGATGCAAATGTATTGATCATAAAATATCAAACATTTATACATAATTTTGAAAGTTAAAGAGTCAACTCGACACAGGTCAACTCGGCCCTCTTTAAAAAAAGAAATTAAACGTATTAACATTTTTTTCGATTACTTGCATGTTGTTAAGGCCAAAAATGTTATCAATGACAAAATAAAAGATATCTGGTTTATTCTTATATAATTGTACATTGTACTTAGAAATGCAGAATTAAAGTATATTTAGAAGAAATTCGTCATGATTTTCTTGCAGATTCGTTAAAAATTGATATTATACAAATGTGTTTCCTTTTATACTTTTTGTTTGTTAAGTTTGTTAAGTAATCTTCCATAAAATATGAATTAAAATAACGTGTTTATTTATTAGAATTACAGTCAACCTGGCCCCAAGTTAACCCGGCCCCAAGTCAACCCGGCCTCAAAATTGGTTAACCCGGCCCCAAAGTTGGTCAATCCGGCCCCACAGTATTCTTAATTGGTCAATGCGGCCCCAAAATTGGTCAGTGCGGCCCCAAAATCGGTCATTCCGGCCCCAAAATATATATTTTCAAAGAAAACTATTCAGGTCATTTTGTTGTATGATGGAATAAAAATGATTTATTATTAATTAAATATTATTAACTATAGAACAATAGTAAAAAAACATGAACTGGCTTAAAAGTGTCGGTAAATTTAATTGCGCCAATTAAGACTTTAATACGCAATAGTGATAATGAATAATTATATAACATCAACAATTATATGTACATCAACATTATTTCAGATGTGATAATCAAACAGTTTAAAGCAATGAATAAACAAAAAAGGTATACAGCTGTGAAAAACAAATAGTATCTTTCATGTCTTTATTCGATCACTATTACATATATAAATCCATGATTCGATGTAAACTAAAGATGGTTTCGTGAGTGTTAATGCGATAATTAGGAAGAAATGCATAGAATTTCGAGTTAAAAGGTTTGTATAAATTAAGTTTTTAACAATCTTTTTTTCAGTTCATTTGAATGTTTTTATTAAATACGTTCATCAGTATAATTAATATTTGTTTAGTTTTTTATTAACTTATTTTCAAAGAATATTTACTATGTAAAAAAAGTATTGGAATATTACTAAGTGTTTGAAAAAATGATAGTGTTTAATTAGTGTTTAATCACTTTATGACATTATGACTGATAACTGTAGTGATTGTGGATATATTGTGCGTGACAGACAGGAGGCAGTGACCTGTGATAGATTGCAGCATCTCTATAATTAATCTTACTTAAAAACTGTTAATGGAAACACTTTAGTGTGCTTTTGGTCATTTTTTTCTCTTTTTTTAACATACAATAACATAGTAATGATTTGAACACATTAAGGTTTCTTTTCTATGATATGTCAATAAAAAAGTTTAGTTTTTTCGTAATACTTCTATCATAGAGAGGTTAAGGTTAAAGACAGACGTCACCTTACTTTCGCGACGGTAAAAACAGTTAACTATGCATGTGTTGCTTGTTTGTTAATATTGCTAGTTTTTATATTAAATAAATAATAAAAGATATCATCGTTCAACTTTTGATATTGTTTTTGTTGTTAATTTTTATTTTATTTCTTGATAAGTGTTTATATTTTAAAGCAAAATAAATAATAAAAAAATGGGGCCGGGTTGACCAGAAATAACATTGATTTGGGGCCGGGTTGACCAATTTGGGGCCGGGCTGACTTGGGGCCGGGTTGACTTGGGGCCGGGTTGACTTGTACCGATTTATTATCATAAGCTTCTAATTAGTTGCAGGTGGTTATTTATCAAATTTGAATGATTGAGTCAAACATAATTATCACCTGATTAATCGGCAACTTTCATTATTCATTATTTTAATAATTTAAGAAAACATCTTTCCACGTTTTTGAATAAGTCCATATATTAATTATTCGACAATATTGAGTGATTAAACAAACCAATAATTATATTGATATTTACAATTGAAAATTTGGCCGAGTTGGAAAAGGGCCGAGCTGACTCCCTGGGGCCAAGTACGTATTAGGGCTGAGCTGACCCTGATTCAGTTTTGTATATATTATATTACATAACTGGAGGGTCAAATTTTGTTAAAATCAAGGGGATTTGACCTTGTAATCGGTAAAACTTAGTCAAAATGACCCTCAGGATTTCATGGCCAATGAATGCCCTTGAAATACTTCTAAGATGAGCTCTTTATAAATCTGTCCACTTAAAATTACATTCTTACATAATATAAACATGTTATCTTTCAAATATTACCTTTACAGATGATGTATGGATACAAGCATATAAAAGCTGGTCATATGGGACTTTATAATGTATGGCATGGAGTTTTGACTAACAGTACTGCCCTATATAGTATTGGATAAAGTCCAGCACAATGCTTTAATTATAATTTACCATATAAATTCGCATTGACATGTCTTTGTATATACCAGATTACTAGGGCAGTCATTGATGGAAAATTTTGTATCGATATATCCAGAGACAAATATCGACGATAAATTGATATATTGACTTTGACGGTAGATACAATGAAAATCAATTATATATGTGTTATGAATTAGGATAATGGTATTTTGCATGCTTGTTACACATTACAAATACAACAAACTAGCTGAAGTTTTTTTTCCCTGTTATTCTTGTCACTGACATTTGAAAACGTGTTAAAAGTTCAAGTTAGCCAAGAAAACTAGAAAAAAGTGACTTCTCTTATAAGCCAAAATAGAGAGGTATATTAACCAACAGAAATAAAAAATTTTTTTTGGCTTGTATCGATATGTGAAAGTGTGCATCTATATTGTATTGGATGATGAATATTGATGATATATCGATATCGCAATATTCAATGACAGCCCTACGTATTACCAACATTTTTAATCAAATTTTCTGTGATTTTTTTCTGTAAAAATATTAGTTTCTGCAGAATAACTTTGTAGGGTGTTTATATTTAGAATGCATGTATGTAATTTGAGAAACAAGTCAATCTTGATTTCACATGTTGGTATTTACTGGGCGGCACTGTTAACCACTCATCATTTATGATTTCAACCTGTTTTTGACAATGTTTGTTATTATATGTCACTCATCATTTATAATATCAACCTGTTTATGACAATGTGTGTTATTATATTTCAGATTGCTGTAAGAGGAAGTTTTCTTGGCTCAGTTTGTGGTCTAGGATTGATCATTAATTTTCATACATGGCAATGGCAGCATTTTGGGTGGTACCTCACTTGTTTGAGTATTTTTCACTGGTCGGAATATTACACTACAGCTGTGACAAATCCAAGGTCATTAACACTGGAGTCATACCTTTTAGATCACAGTACAGAATATAAGATAGCTGCAGTTGCTAGCTGGATAGAATTTACTTTAGAATGGTATTTATTCCCAGGTAAGAAAGAAAATTAAACTTTTTCATATACATTACACAAGATATGTGTAACAATAAAATGTGAAAAAGATGTTCAGCATATTCCTTGTTTGAATAAGTAGATAAGTAATATGATTTGTTTGTCCAATATTTTCTATGAAGCTATTTTGATTAGTCCCCACCTCTCGGTTAATTGCCCTCTGTCCATCTGTGATGTACGTCCATCCACAAACTATAAATTAATAAATAAAAAGGGGCCATCAAACTGTAAACAGAACAAAGGAGGACAATAGAGTCCATTCCGTTAACAATAGAATAATGTGCAAATAGCCTCTTTTATTATACAAAAGTAAAATAACAATAGAAATGGCCCCTAATATCATTTGGGTCACGTGACTGTTCCTATGTCCACTTATCAGTACTTCAACAATTCATCAAGGGATTTTGAAATAACTGGGCACAAGTTAACACTATTTTGATGATCCCCCAATGACACAGAGGTCACAACATAACATGCTCTGTATTTTCCTTGTTCAGAGAATATATACAATGTAATGTGGTGAAACTAAAATCTAAATAGATAACAGTGAGTTGGAGTGCACATCTGAAAAACCATAACTTCATCTTAATTAATTTTCAGTTCACTCCCTTTATGTATAAAAACTGCTTAAATGTATATTTATTGACTCATACACAGGAGTTAATTTTTTATATTTCTATAATGTGTAACAGTATTTATTGTTGCATGTGAAGGTCTAACAAAACTTTATTAAAATGTAACAGATCACAATTCAAGGTGCATTTTAAAATATGTCAGTTTTTTATAATGTGTTAAAGATTTTGGGAATTTACTTTTTTCAACATAGATGATATTTGTTAAAAATACAAATGTATATTTCGCAGAGTGAACACCAGATGTAATATTTTAATATTATGATATTATACTACAATATTTTCATTCATGACATCATCAAATCATGAAATCACATTGCTCTTGTTGAATAATACATCTTCTGTAAAATTTTATGAATTTTGTTACATTTTTTCATGTGATAATTATGTCCTGATTTTCTTATGCCACTTGTCATCAGGCACATTTTACTGTGGAAAAACATGTATTAAATGTGATAATTTTATTTATAACATCCACTATATGAATTATTTGTTTTATATAACAAACATTTATATTTCATCAGCAACAAACTATTGATTATTATTTGAAATTCCATTTAAAATGATGCAATGCCCATTCTGGTGGGAGACTTTTATACATTGTTTCTATAAACATCAGGTATGAAGCAGTATAGATACGTCAGTTTATTTTGACTATTTCAGGTATGAAGCAGTTTAGATACATCCGTTTGTTTGGACTATTTCAGGTATGAAGCTGTATAGATACATCAGTTTGTTTGGATTATTTCAGGTATGAAACAGTATAAATACATCAGTTTGTTTGGATTATTTCAGGTATGAAACAGTATCAATACATCAGTTTGTTTGGATTATTTCAGGTATGAAGCAGTTTAGATACATCAGTTTGTTTGGACTATTTCATGTATGAAGCAGTATAGATACATCAGTTTTTTTGGATTATTTCATGTATGAAGCAGTTTAGATACATCAGTTTGTTTGGATTATTTCAGGTATGAAGCAGTATAGATACATCAGTTTGTTTGGATTATTTCAGGTATGAAGCAGTATAGATACATCAGTTTGTTTGGATTATTTCAGGTATGAAGCAGTATAGATACATCAGTTTGTTTGGATTATTTCAGGTATGAAGCAGTTTAGATACATCAGTTTGTTTGGATTATTTCAGGTATGAAGCAGTATAGATACATCAGTTTGTTTGGATTATTTCAGGTATGAAGCAGTTTAGATACATCAGTTTGTTTGGACTATTTCAGGTATGAAGCTGTTTAGATACATCAGTTTGTTTGGATTATTTCAGGTATGAAGCAGTATAGATACATCAGTTTGTTTGGATTATTTCAGGTATGAAGCAGTATAGATACATCAGTTTGTTTGGATTATTTCAGGTATGAAGCAATTTAGATACATCAGTTTGTTTGGATTATTGTTGACAGTTGTTGGAGAGATTGTACGTAAAGCCAGTATGATTACAGCATCTACAAACTTTAATCATTATGTACAGTATAGAAAACAGCGAGATCATCAGCTAGTCACACATGGTATATACTCTCTATGTAGACATCCGTCTTATGTTGGCTGGTTTTTGTGGAGTATAGGAACACAGGTAATATATTATATCATATAAAATATACATGTATATAATACACATGTCAACTTTAAAGTCCAAGTAAGCCTCAAGAATGCTATAATTTTATTGTGTCGCCTCTACAGAGTAGTGGCAACATATAGGGATCACTTCTCCATCGTCTGTCTGTCTGTCCAGACTACTCCCCATAAACTACTGGTGCAATTTCATCCAAACTTTACAGGAATGATCAGTACAGTGTTCAATCTAGAGCGCGCCATTGCGCCATTGACCCCCTGAAAAGGCCACCGGCGCAAAACAAAATCAACTGTGGGCCCGATGGGCGCACTCATAGAAAATGCCCTAAATGACATTAGAATGCTTTCTTAAACCTGATTAAGTACATAAAAGAAGTTTCTTGTGAATAATATTAATAAATACTTAATTCAAAACTGAAGTTTGTATTGAAAAACAAGAGCATGTTGGTAAGATAGACTGCACTCGGTAACCCATTTAAAACCTTTATCGCTACGCCCTCTCGGTCTGTGTCTGTAAATACTACATGTATGTAGACTTGTTCTTCGTACCGTAACTATTACGTACTTTTGAGTCACAGTTTTTATAAGCAAAACAAATCGTCACAGATAATCCAATACGTGCGTGTAGTTATAATTTTTTCACGGTCAAAACAAATACATATGTAATAGCTTTAAAGGAAAAAAATATATATATATTTGTGAAAAGTGCGAGTTAATGATAGAGAAGTGTGCATAAATTATTACGAACACGCCTTCATCCAATTAAAAAAAGTCTTAAAGATGGAGCAATCAAACACGATTGGCTAGGGAGTGTCTGACAATTAAGTAGATTAACTTTGATTGGTCTTTGGCTGGTCGCGCTAAAACATTGTGCATATCATTAATCAATACAGACATCTTAAGCGTGACGTAAGAACTGCTGCCCTGACAAAAGATCAAAGGTACCGGTATGTCAATATACATTGTCTTAGCACCTGTTGACACTTTGTTTTTCGCTTGGATATATTGAGAAGAGTAAATGTTTTTAGTGACTATTGTAAGTTTATATTCTTCATAAACAAAGCTAATTTCAAAATATGATTTTCCTTTATATATCGGACCCTGATTAAAAAACTGAACATTATTATCAAATATCCCTGGTAACATTAAAGTAAGATTCATATTTTTCTTTGAACATTATGTCATCGCGTTTCTTTACCAATCAGTTCTTAAATTTGAGCCTGTATCAACGCTAATGTCTTTTTTTTTAGTTGAGTTGTTTTGGAATTTTGCAACCGTTTTTGGTCTAAATATGGTACGTGAACAAGTAACTTAAAAGATACAATAGCTTATTTGAATTTGATGTTCATTTTAAGTTTGGCCCCCTTTTTTCTCAAATGACCCCCTTTTGAAAAGTTAATGGGCCCGAAGGGCCCCCTGGGAATTTGTTCTAGATTGAACACTGTCAGTACCAAGTCTAGTTGTGCATATTGTCAGCATTTTCCCGTTCAATGATTTTTGTAAGAGTTATGGCCCTTTAATAATTTTTATTTTTAAAGTTTGTCCGGACTACTTCTCTTATACCACAAATGCAATTTAAATGAAACTTTACAGAATTGATCTGTAGCTCAAGTCCTTGCGCATATTGCACGAGTTTTCCCATTGAATGATTTTTGGCCGAGTTATGGCCCTTTGATAAAAAGGTGTTTTTTTCTGTGTGTTGCCAGGTACACAAAAGCTTGTCCGGACTACTCCTCATAAACAACTGGTGCAATTTTATCCAAACTTTACAGGAATGATCAGTACCAAGTCTAGTTATGCACTGTCCGTCTGTCTGTCCGTCTGTCACAAAACTTGTCCCAACATGAAATTGGCCATCATGAGGCGACACATGTCATCACTGATCGCTCTTGTTTATCAAGAAATTATTAGTTTTGGTCTCCTGTTACATTTCCCTAAAAAGTACTCATTGTTTATTTACATCAACAATCTTTTGTTCCTTTTGATTTTTCGCAATTGGTATAGTTAAAAATATAATTTTGTTGACATTTTGCAACATTTATGACACATTATTTCACATCCAACACTACTTTCTTCAGCTGATTTACATCTAACTGTTCTTAATCCACCAATAAAACATTAATAAACATAATTAAACAAATACTTTGTCCTTTCTTAAAAAGTAAAACATTTCTGAGGCAGAGTGTGCCTTTAATGTACCTTTAAACATTTAGTTTGCTGCTGGCAAATGGTTCTACCTTTGTGATAAATTTATATCAACATTGTATGTTTTAATTATCCCCCCCCCCCCTCTAGTGATTGGTCATAACTAGTAGATGATCCTATTGATTTTAGGGTCACTAGGTCAAATGTCAAGGTCCCAGGGGCCTTAAATGTCAGAATGGTTCCGCTGATTATCTTGAAAACTGTTCATTTAAAAGTCTTCATATTTCACATAGTGATTGGTCATAACTAGTAAATGACCCCTATTGATTTTGGGGTCACTAGATGAACAGTCAAGGTCACAGGGGCCTTAAATGTCAGAATGGTCTCTGCAGATTATCTTGAAAAGTATTCCTCACAAAGTCTTCATATTTCACATAGTGATTGGTCTTAACTAGTAGATGACCCCTATCGATTCTTGGGTCACTAGGTTAAAGGTCAAGGTCACAGAGGCCTAAATGTCAGAATGGTTTCTGCTGATTATCTTGAAAAAAAGTCATCACAAAGTCTTCATATTTCAATAGTGATTGGTCATAAGTAGTTGATAACCCCTATTGATTTTCGGGTCACTACATGTAGGTCAAATGTCAAGGTCACAAGGCCTTAAATGTCAGAATGGTTTCCGCTAATTATCTGGGTTACAATTCACCACAAAGTCTTCATATTTCACATATTGATCGGTCATAACTAGTACATGTAGATGACCCATATTTATTTTGGGGTCACTAGGTCAAGGTCACAGGGGCCTTGAATGGTAGCATGATTTCCGCTTAATATGTTTGTTACTTTTCATCATAAAGTCTTTATATTTCACATTTTGAATGGTCATTATTTTACTAGGTTAAGATATTATTTGGTCATAACTAGTAGACGACCCCTATTGATTTTGGGGTCATAAGGTCAAAGGTCAGGGTCACAGGGTCCTTGAATGGTAGTATGATTTCAGCTCATTATCTTGAAAGATTATTATCACTAAGTCTTCATAACCAGCAGATGACCTGTATTGCTCTTGGGGCCATTTGTTAAAAGGTCACGGTCAAAGGGGCCTTAAATGTCAGAATAGTTTTCGCTTATTATCTTGAAAACAATTTATCACAAAGTCTTCATATTTCAGATACTGATAGGTCATTACTAGTAAGTGACCTTTATTGATTTTTGGGTCACTAGGTCAAAGGTCAAGGTCATAGGGATCTTGAATGTTAGTATGGTTTCCGCTTATTATCTTGAAAGCTATTTATCACAAAGTCTTCATATTTCTAATATTTAATTAGATGTCCCCTATTGATTTTGGGTCACTAGTTCAAAGGTCAAGGTCACAGGTCAGAATAGTTTCTGCTCATTATCTTGAAAACTATTTATCACAAAGTCTTCAGTATTTTTCTTTTTTCCATAATTGAACCCATTTATGGCAAGTTTCTATAACAAAATTACCAATAATGTGAGTCAAGGGCTAGAAAGGGGGCATATGTTTTGTTAGACATTTCTTGTTATTTTGATGTTTTTACCATTTGTTTCTTTTTGTCCAGACTTTAATACTAATAAATAATTACATATTATCAAGATAAAACTTCATAAAAGACACTAAATCGTACATTTAGTATATATATTCTGTTTTAAATATTTGAATATTTTTATTGAGACATTATTTATTGTTGGTTCTATATTATGATATATTATTTTTTTGAATTACAGGTTATACTGTGTAATCCAGTATGTCTGGTAGGATATACAATAGTATCTTGGAGATTCTTTAGAGAGCGAATCTTTGAAGAGGAAATTTACTTACTCAACTTTTTTGGTGAAGATTACGTTGACTATCAGAATCGTGTAGGAACAGGTCTTCCATTTATATCAGGGTATAAAGTGAAATACTAAACTGCCTGACACTATGATTTATAATGTAATAATATTATGATGAACACTTTACTGTCTAGTTCAACTAAATCTTTTTCAAAGTGAATAATGTTTAATTTTTAGGTGAACTTTTATTTTTAGCTCGACTATACGAAGTATATGGAGAGCTGTCCTACTCGCCCCGGCGTCGGCGTCCGCGTCCAGATTTTAGATTAAAGTTTTGATGCGGTAAAAAATTTTTCACTATAACTTTGTCATTTCTTAAGGTATCAACTTCAAACTTCAAATATATGTTCCTTATCATCAACCACATCTTATGTGACAAGGTTCATAACTCTAGCACCAATATTTTTAGATTTATCTCCCCTTGAACTTAGAATTTTCCTTAAAAAATACTATTTTTTACTGTTACTTCTTTATTTCTTAAGGGATCAACCTCATACTTCAAATATATGTACCTTATCATCATCCCCATCTTATGTGACAAGGTTCATAACTCTAGCACCAATATTTTCAGATTTATCTCCCCTTGAACTTAGAATTTTCCTCAAAAAATGCTATTTCTTACTGTTTCTTCTTTATTTCTTAAGGGATCAACCTCATACTTCAAATATATTTACGTTATCATCATCCCCATCCTATGTGACAAGGTTCATAACTCTAGCACCAATATTTTCAGATTTATCTCCCTTTGAACTTAGAATTTTCCATAAAAAATATTATTTTTTACTGTTACTTATTTATTTCTAAAGGGATCAACTTCATACTTCAAATATATTTACGTTATTATCATCCACATCTTATGTTACAAGGTTCATAACTCTAGCACCAATATTGCAAGAATTATCTCCCATAAACTTAGATTTTTACTAGAAAAATGTTATTTTTTTATTATAACTTTTTTTTTTTTTAAAGGTATCTACCTCAAACTTCAGATACTTATTCCTTATCATCAATTACATTTTATGTGACAATGTTCATAACTCTTGAAGCAATATTTACAGATTTTTCTCTCTTTGAACTTAGGATTTTCTTTAAGAAATATAATAACTTCTTTACTTTTTAAGGTGTCTACTTCAAATATATATTTCTTATCATTACACAAATGTTGTGTGACAAGGTCCATAACTCTAGCATGACTATTTCAAGAATTATTCCCCTTGATCTTGGAATTTATGTTAACAAATGTTATTTTTTTACTATAACTTAATACATAATTATACATAATTGATTTTTCTTTAGTATTTTGTCCTCCTTACTGCGTCCAGTATTTTATTAGTCGAGCTTCGCTGTCTCCTGTGACAGCTCTTGTTTATGTTTAAACTGTTACAATGTCTTATTTACACATAAACAATGTTATGATGCATATTTAGACAATAACAATGTTGCAATGTATATTTATACATAAACAATGTGACAAGGTACATAAGACATAAACAATTTTACAATGTCTATTTACACATAAACAATGTTATGATGCATATTTAGACAATAACAATGTTACCATGTATATTTATAAATCAACAATGTGACAAGGTATATTTAGACATAAACAATGTTACAATGTCTTATTTACACATAAACAATGTTATGATGCATATTTAGACAATAACAATGTTACCATGTATATTTATACATAAACAATGTGACAATGTATATTTTGACATAAACAATGTTACAATGTATATTTAGACATAAACAATGTTACAATGTATATTTATACATAAACAATGTTACAATGTATATTTAGACATAAACAATGTTACAATGTATATTTAGACATAAACAATGTTACAATGTATATTTATACATAAACAATGTGTAACAATGTATATTTATGCATAAACAATGTTAACAATGTATATTTATACATAAACAATCTTGACAATGTATATTTATACATAAACAATGTTACAATGTATATTTACACATAAACAATGTTACAATGTATATTTAGACATAAACAATGTTACTATGTATATTTAGACATAAACAATGTTACAATGTATATTTAGACATAAACAATGTTACTATGTATATTTAGACATAAACAATGTTACAATGTATATTTAGACATAAACAATGTTACAATGTATATTTATACATAAACAATGTTACAATGTATATTTATACATAAACAATGTTACAATGTATATTTAGACATAAACAATGTTACAATGTATATTTAGACATAAACAATGTTACAATGTATATTTATACATAAACAATGTTACAATGTATATTTAGACATAAACAATGTTACAATGTATATTTAGACATAAACAATGTTACAATGTATATTTAGACATAAACAATGTAACATAGAGCATACAGATGATGAACGTTATCACTGTAATGACATTTATTATATTGTTGATATATCTTTACATGATTGTATTCATCTACAACACTATGCTTTATAATTATTTTCACTTATGTTGTTTGTTTTGTTTGATGATATATAATTATATAACATGATACTGTGATCAAGGCTTGTCATCAGTGAATAGTGTACAACATTTAAGCTTAGATAAGTGTATAGAACAGAAAATAAGATTAGAATGTTTGGAGGTTATATATTGATAGGAAGCATGTACTTTATTTTACAAATGAGAGCTGCTGTTATTTTATGTTATGCAAATTATATACTTGTTATACACATGTCCATGACTTATAAAATATTTATTATATATCACCAGGTATCAAATTTTGTGAGGGATATATGCTGAGTGACTGTTCTATAAGTAAATACCAATATGATATTTATTACACATTTTACAAATCTGTTCCTTCTTTAGATATTATAATATCCAGTATAGCATTAGCAGTCCAACAACATTCTATAATTATTCCCTGAGCTGGCACAATAATCTTTTTATTGGACTGTTAATATTTAGTGGTGTAAAACATGGAAGATGTTTTTTCAATATTTGTACTATACAGTCTGTTAAAAGTTTTTGGAAGGTTTTACTTGAACTATTGGTTTTAAGCAATTTAATCTTTTTGTCAGTAGAATTTAATTGTTTGTTTGTTTCATTTTACGCCTTTTCCCAACAGTATTTCAGTCATATAGGCGGGTAGTTTCCTAACCATCGTTCCTGGAGAGTTACACCAGTACTAGACTACCTTCCTCCTTGCTAAACTACCAAAGCATCTCCCGGGGATCGAACTCACGCCAGAGAGGTAACTGGATTAGAAGTCATCGACTCTAACCCCTCGACCACAGAGGCAGTCAATTAATTTTGTTCTTGTTGTATAGGAAATGCATTCAAATCTTCTTTTGTGAATGCCAAAAGCTTAGATATCTGGCATAAAGAATTGCCTAGTGGAGCTTTTCCTAAGTAATGTTAGACATTTAAGTCCTCTTTTGTGAAATTAGACTGGCAAGAGTTTAGAATTTTTCTTCATTAAGCATTTCTGATAGTAGACATTACAAATATTTTTGAAATCATGCAGCTTGGGTAAAAAATGACATACCAAATGTGATCTCATTTACTCATTTTAACATTGAAAGATAAAAATTGTGATCTTTTTCTAGCCATTTATCTTAGGTGAGTCACCCAGGGCCATCAGTCTCTCTAGATCTTATTATAAATTAAAATGTTTGACTAGAGTAGACAAACTTCACTTTAGATATAATAGAGAAGAATTCATAATGTGATACATAACTTTACCTGTTTATATTGGTACTTGCCTTGTATACACAGATAGTTGTGTAAATATCATGTATACTTGGAATTAACATGTTCTCTATATATGTCATCCTGATTTTTCCTGGAAGTTTCTGTCAGTTGATACACACATTATTTATTTATCTTTATAAAATACACTTATTTCCATGACATGATTTTATTGTGAAGAAAATGCATAGTTAATTTTTTGGCTGTGTGACTGAATAACATAATATTTTATTATTTAACTGACATATTTTATTTATGTTTCTACTATGAGAATCTTGTTGTTACACATATATAAGTTTAACTGAGGCACTAATAAACTAAGTGTGTGATATTATTTCATGAACAAAGTGTGACTTGTTATACTATATGTTTTATATCTCACTAGAGTGTAAGGTGCTCATTGTGTTACAGATATTTTATTTTGTTATCAAGCTATAACATCTTCTCTATGTATATATTGATAGTTTAAGATTTAAGTACGGATGTATAGTAAAGCACTATAAGGGTTTTTGCAGACATTCCGAAATGTGCTGGTCCTACAGACCTGACTGTAAAAATTTTGTTTGGACCGGGAAAATATCTGTCCAAGCTGGTCAGACTGTCCAGGAACAATCTAAAGATTTTATATTCAACTTTTACATAAGGGATCTTCAAAATAACATTTAAAATAAACACATTAATAATCAGTATTCCAAATCAATAATTTTCATATATTAATTTGCTGTTACGAATTAATCCGGATTAACACATTAGAAAATTAAGTTGTATTATCCCTATTTCAGTATTGCACGCAAACAAATACTTACTTCTGGTTAGAAAATTATTAGTTTTTGCGACTACAAGAAATGAGTATTTGATGCAATTTTGAAGGTGATGGGCCAGGTGCAAATGTTAACGAAATAGGAATTTAAATTATTCAGCGTGTCTTTTCTAATTTCCATTTGGTCCAGGAAACAAATGATGCAGTTCAGTAATTCTTCCAGACTGAATGTCCAGTAATGTCAAAATACTTTTCAGAATGTCTGTTTTTGTAGTGAGTACACTTAGAAAGTCACTACATGATCTTAGCAGTGTAGCTTTTAACAAAGTCTATAGATTGTAATATGTCATGAAAACTTCACATCTTTTCTTGTGTACTTATATGTGTCACACTATCTGAACATGAATGAGGTGTGCTCTTAAAGAATAATTTCCTAGGTGTACATTAAGGTTTCTTTAAAATTAAAGATAGATATATGTACAAAGATTAATCGTCAAGGTGTACTTCTGTATATAGATCAATCGTCAAGGTGTACTTCTGTATATAGATCAATTGTCAAGGTGTACTTCAGTTTTCTAGGTGTACTTCTGTACATATAATATTAATTGTCACATTGTGTTTCTACACATAAATTATCTCAATGTCTAGAATGTACATATACATAGATAAATTTTTTAAATGTACTTCTTTATGAAGATCAATTACCTAGGTGTACTTATGTATAGTTGTCCATTGCCTGGGTGCAATTTGGTACATAAATCAATAAATCGGTGTACTTTGTCCTGAGAACTATTGGTTAGGTGTACTCCTGTACATGATATATAAGTTGTCTAGGTAAAGTTCTCTACATAGATGGTACATAATTGTGATTGAAGATTCAATAATGAACTCGAGTAATGTACAAGTTGTTATTTGTTGCTTAGTTATAACAAATTGTCATATAATCTGTAATTATGCCTGTCCTGACTTAGAGGAGATTGACCATAAAACAAAGTTTAATTTATTGTATGACTGACATGTTTTGTTAGCAAAATGATAATTTTAAGTTGCAATGTCTGAAGGTCTGTTCAATTAACAACTTTATTTTAGAATAACAGATTTGTGTAACGTTCTAGTCGACAAGTATATTGTAAGTGATTTATTGCTCAACTAATATTGGTTGCAATGTTCAACACCTAACTGAACATGTATATTTGTATAAACAAGGCTTTGAGAGCTTGTATACTGTTATATATTCATAAACACTTGTTAAATATGTTGATGTATATTAGCTTCATGTGTGAAAGGTTTATGTTTCTTGATACTTGAAGTTAGAATTACAGTTTAGTAAGTAAAAAGTAGTATTTTTTATAAACAATGTATAGCATAATGTATTATATTATGAAACATCATGTTTTAACATGTGTGGATTGTTTAAGAAAATAAAAACTTGATAACTCAATTTGTGTTGATTATTTAATAGCATGTGTGTGGTACTTACAAATGAAATATGATTAATGTAAGTCTAATTTACTTACTTCAACTGTACATGTACTATAAGGTAACAGGTCTTAGGGGCTTCAAATATATCCATTTACTAATGATAACAGTTTAAATTTTAACAGCTATAAAACCTTGATAATACCATCGGGATATAACCAGTCTACCCTGTACTCAATCAATATAAAACCAGTCTACCCTGTACATCCATCAATATAAAACCAGTCTACCCTGTACATCCATCAAAATAAAACAAGTCTATCGTGTTCATCTATCAATATATAACCAGTCTACCCTGTACTCCATCAATATATAACCAGTCTTTCCTGTACTCCATCAATATATAATCAGTCTACCTTGTACAAATATCAATATATAACCAGTCAACCCTATACTCCATCAATATATAACCAGTCTATCGTGTACAACCATCAATATAAAACCAGTCTACCCTGTACATCCATCAATATATAACCAGTCAACCCTGTACTCCATCAATATATAACCAGTCAAACCTATACTCCATCAATATATAACCAGTCTACACTGTACATCCATCAATATATAACCAGTCAACCCTATACTCCATCAATATATAACCAGTCTACCCTGTACATCCATCAATATATAACCAGTCTACCCTGTACATCCATCAATATATAACCAGTCTACCCTGTACATCCATCAATATATAACCAGTCTACCCTGTACATCCATCAATATATAACCAGTCTACCCTGTACATCCATCAATATATAACCAGTCAACTCTGTACTCCATCAATATATAACCAGTCTATCGTGTACATCCATCAATATATAACCAGTCTACCTTGTACATCCATCAATATATAACCAGTCAACCCTGTACTCCATCAATATATAACCAGTCTACCTTGTACATACATCAATATATAACCAGTCAACCCTATACTCCATCAATATATAACCAGTCTACCCTGTTCATCCATCAATATATAACCAGTCTACCCTGTACATCCATCAATATATAACCAACCTAGCCTGACCATAGTCACAGAGTAGAATTATAACAAAACTCCTGGCGTAGGTTCGTCAAATTTAATGAATATAATATGAAGAAAAAGCCTAACAACATAAATACATGATTATTACAAAAGTTAATCAAAACATACATGGTTTTAAATACAACACTTGAGCATTGCAAATAAGAATTGTTTCCAGTAAATGATTGAAATGAAAAGAATCATACCACAGCGTCAGAATAAAGAATGAAAATAATTAAATAATAAGTTATATATAAGTTCCAAACTGAACATTCTATCAAGTTAACTTATTGAATTAAGGTAAGTAGTACAAGTTTGCTTCTTTAAAAAGAAGCATGCGAGAGGTCTTTTTGCAGCTGTGGAAGATTTGTATAATTCGAAAAATATTTGGAGATATTTTTGCATACAAAGCATAATGAATGTATAAATTACAATTATTTAACAAATTAGAATTCATTACAGATATATTGAATATGTATCATAATGAAAGTTTGTTTTACACTTCATTTTTTTTAATGTTTTGAAAGATTATATTCCGGAGGAATGGACATTTTCTTGGCGCATAAGGGATACTTTTTCTACAAAGGGAACAATTTATGTTATGTCATCAAACTAAATTTTAAAAAATGATGATTTATATATTAAAAGCAGTATCAAAATAAAAATTCCTTGTAAAATTCAATAATCAAACTTTCTGTTAATGCTTTGGTAAGTATATGGAAACTTTCCTCTGCAACAGAGATTTCCAAAACAGACATAAAGTACATATAAAGACATATGTTAATAAAACAATTTTAAGTCCCAGCTTTACATTAAAAAGTTTATATCATTTGATTGGAATAAACAGTATACAGAGCAACCACAATATTTGAAGAAAATCAAACTAGATAACAATTTGTGCAATTTCCGCCAAAAAATCTCCGTTTCGTAATTTAGTTATATTGGTTCAAAAGTTAAAGGAGAAGCAAAATTTCGGTACACGGTTCACTCGGTCATATAATAGTGTACGGTGATATTGATGTTCACTGTTGCTATTTTTGGAACATGAAATAGTAAAACGGAATTCAGAAAACAATAATCAATTTATACAATATCATATAAATTTCACATGAAAGAAATACGTGAATTATAGTAAAGATTTTGAGATAAATAACAAGATACTAAATGTCGCTGTAAATGTATAATGTTCAGCTGAATTAAGAAACATTTTGTCTGCTACTTGGTAAGTATAGACAACACATAGCAGTTAACGGAATAATCTTGTTGTATAATGTACACTTAATTTGTCTTTTAATCTTATTTTCATTGCGAATCTTCGAGATATTTCACATGTTTTCTTAACTCTATTATTTGTGTAGATTCTCGGATATGTCATTTCCCAAACAGCCTCCCTGAAACGTAACAAGCAAAACGTGATAACAAATGTACTAAGCTCTCATTCTTCGAAAGCTAACCTAAAGCTAAACAACCGGAACCTTTATTAACAATTTATTGTTAGATATCTGTTTATGTCTAATACAGAAACAGATTTCTGACAAAATTGAATCGTCAGTACTTCTTAAGTGTATATATAATACTTTAAAATATAACCACATGCTGAATTTTGAATTTTAGTGCTGCTTTAAATCTTCAACTGACAATTCAAATATTCAGGAATCCCAATCTCACAATACAAACATTTTACTATTAACGCGCAGTATACATGTTAGCCAGACTAAACGAACATGTGGCAAAGACTTATTAATTTTTTAGCCATAAAGAGTTAAACAGTTATAATGTGTAATATAAGATTACCTTTAGTTGTTTATTTTCTATATTCACTGTAGGCGTTGTCACTGCCTTTAAAATAATATTATATCATATAATAGAGCATAAATACCATATAAAACAATGAAATATAGTGTTATATTAAAATATATACGGAATATAAAACGATATCAAATAATGAAGCATATAATATCACCCCAAAGAAAAGAACTTGCAATATCATATGAAATAATAGAGCATGTTATATCGAATCAAACAATGTACATGTAACATATAATTTCGTATCAAATAATGAAGCATATACAATAGTATTAAATAATGGAACATATAATTTCATATAAAACAAAGGAACCTGCCATATCGTATCAGGAGATGGAGGCGTAATTTCAAACGAAATAATCAATGGAGCATGTAATGTTCTATCAAACAATGGAGCATGTAATGTTATATCAAACAATCGGAATGTAATGTTATATCACCCACAACGTTTGAACATATAATATCATTCAATATTTAAGACGTTTAACAACATATCGAACAGTGGAGCATGTAATGAAACATCAAACGACGGACATTTATGTACAATGTTATATCAAGCGATGGAACAGTCATGTGCACTGTTATATCAAGCGATGGAACAGTCATGTACAATGTTATATCAAGCGATGGAACGGTCATGTACAATGTTATATAAAACGATGGGACAATCATGTACAGTGTTATATCAAGCGATGGGACAATCATTACAAATGTTTATGTCAAGCAAGATGGAAACATTCATGTAACATGTTATAATGAAGGCGATAGAACATCATAGTACATGTATACGTCAAGCGAATATAACAATCATGTACAAAGTGTTGCCAAGCGATAGAACAATCATGTAGTAACAATAGTTGGTATCATGCGATAGAACAATCGATGCAAAACGTTAATAGTCAACGAACCGAACAGTCATGTCCAATGTTACATTTAGCGGCGGAACAATCATGTCCAATGTTATATCAAGCGATGGAACAATCATGTACAATTTTATATTAAGCGATAGAACAATCATGTACAATGTTACATCAAGCGATGGAACAATCATGTACAATGATATATCAAGCGATGGAACAATCATGTACAATGTTATATCAAGCGATGGAACAATCATGTACAATGTTACATCAAGCGATGGAACAGTCATGTACCATTCATATCAAGCGATGAAACAGTTATATACGATGTTATATCAAGCGAATGAATAACCATGTGCAAATTGATATCAAGCGACGGGACAGTCATGTCCAATGTTATATCAAACGATGGAACATTTATGCACAATGTTATATCAAGCGATAGAACAACAGTCATGTACAATGTCATATCAAACGACGGAACAATCATGTTAAATATTATATCAAATGATGGAATAACATGAACAATGTTATATCAAGCGATGGAATAGTCATGTACAAATTATATCAACCGATGGAACAGTCATATACAATGTTATATCAAGCGATCAAAAAATCATGTACAATGTTATATCCAGCGACGGGACAGTCATATCAAACGATGGAACAATCATGTGAAATGTTATATCAAATGACGGAATAAACATGAACAATTTTATATCAAGCGATGGAATAATCATGTACAATGTTATATCAAGCGATGGAACAATCATGTACAATGTTATATCAAGCGATGGAACAATCATGTACAATGTTATATCAAGCGATGGAACATTCATTAACAATGTTATTTCAAGCGATGGAATAGTCATGTACAATGTTATATCAAACGACGGAACAATCATGTGAAATGTTATATCTAATGTTGGAATAAACATGATCAATTTTATATCAAGCGATGTAAAAAACATGAACAATTTTATATCAAGCGATGGAATAATCATGTCCAATGTTATATCAAGAGTTGGAACAATCATGTACAATGTTATATCAAGCGATGGGGCAATCATGTCCAATAATATAGCAAGAGTTGGAACAATCATGTACAATGTTATATCAAGCGATAGGACAATCATGTACAATGTTATATCAAGCGATTTGGCAATCATGTCCTCTGTTATAGCAAGAGTTGGAACAATCATGTTCAATGTTATATCAAGCGATGGAACAATCATTTACAATGTTAAATCAAACGATGGAACAATCATGTTTAACGTTATATCAAGCGATGGCACGTACATGTAATGTTAGATAAAAAGTGGAACATGTAGATCAGATCTTATGTTATCTTAGACAATGGATCAATGAAATATAAATGTATAAAGCTTGTAAAGAATGTAAAGAATAAAAACACATCATGTGGTTATAAAAAGAGCACAGCACAATTATTTTTTAGTGGCGAGCTGAAGGATTACCTAGCATATAATTTAGCCTTTGATACGAGCGTTCTTCATTTTGTAGGTGACCATCAATGCTGTTTATACCATCTGACAATATATCCAGTTATACAAGTTCTTACTTAGTTCAACAAAATATAACAATATTGAAAAAATACAATTTTCTTGTCTTATAAAATGGAAAGTACAAAATAAAATGATATATATTAAATTAGATTTGATTTGATTTGAAATTCTCATTTTGATTTATATAAGACATGAATGAAAAATGCAAATTTGATTGACAATTTTGTTTGGTTACCTGTTGTTGTTGTTGTTGTTGATGATCCTTCCTCTATGCTTTGACTTATAGCGTCTACATCTGCTGTATAATAAACATGTATATAAAATCAATCTGAAATCGATGAGTTTACTTGTAGCACTATCAGATTAATTTATTCTTCATTCTTGATAAACAATTCTTGGTATTTAAACATTAAAGATTATTTTGAGTACCTCACTGCATAAAGTAGAGATGTGAAATTTGTATTTACCTTGCTTTTTAGGCTGTTTGTTTGTCGCGTGGATTTTCATTGACTGTTGACGACAATTTCTGTATACGTATACAATGTAGAACGTACATTATTATTTTTGTCGTGGTTATTAAAACAAGAGGGCCATGATGGCCCTGAGTCGCTCACCAGAAACAAATGTTTTTTCAGTGTTAGAAATTATTTTTCAAATGAACTTGCCGATAGGCAAGTCCAGCTCAACTTTTATCTGCCCCCCCCGCAGTCATATACTTGTACTGTTTTTTTCATGTATGTATGTCAAAAAAACAAGGAAGTAGGTAAAATGACATAAAAATATCAAAAGTAGATCAGATTTTATCAAACTTTGATTTAACAGCAGCAATTGCACCCTTGGTCCAAATTCCACGTCTGTATTTCGAAAAGCAAGCAAGTAGGTCAACTGATATCAATAAAATCAAAAGTAGAACAGTTGATATCAAAATTCAATATGGCATCAGAAATTACACCCATGGTCAAAATTTCAAGTCTGTATATCAAAAAATTAAGAAAGTAGGTCAAGCGATATAAAAATATCAAAAGTAGGTCAGTTGATATCAAAATTCGAGTCGACATCAGAATTTACCCCCTCCTCTGTCCAAATTTAAAATCTGAATGTCAAAAAAAAGAAAGTAGGTCAAATGGTGTCAATGATATCTAAAGTAGGTCAGCTGATATCAAAATTCAATTTAACATTAAAAATTACACAAATTACACCCCTGGTCTAAATTTCTAGTCTTTACATAAAAGAAAAAATTGGTAGCTCAAGCGATATCAAAAATATCAAAAGAAGGTCAGTTCATAACAAAATTCAATTCAGGATCAGAAATTAAACCCCTTGTCTAAATTTCAAGTAGGTACATCGGAGAACAAACAACATCAAATTTCAATATCAAATTAAGTCAATTGATATCTTAATTCAATTCGCATCAGAAATTACATTCCTGGTCCAAATTTCAAGTCTGTACATAAAAAACAAAAGGTAGGTGAAATTATTTCAAAAATATCACAAACAGCTCAATTGATGCCAAAATTCAATTATGCACATGCAACTCAGGTTCAACAGTATGTCCCAAAATTTGTTGAAATGTGTTTTCTCCAAGTTTGAATCCAGTTTAACAAAAAGAAGGAGACGTTTAAATGTATTTCTATTTTTAGCTTTAGCAGCCCCTTAAAGGAGCCAATCAAATAAGTATGAGTAAACTTGATGAAAGACTACCTAACAATGCTACAGACAAAGTTTGATGATCATCCAACAATTGATTCTGAAGAAGAAGGTGTCTAAAGTTTTTTTCTATTTTAAGCTCTCTAGAGACCTCTAAAAGCCGGCAATCAAATTAATATGAGCAAACTTGATAAAAGACAACCTAACTATACTATAGACAAAGTTTGATGATCATCCATCAATTAATTCTGTAGAAGAAGGTGTCTAAAGGGTTTTTTTCTCTCTATTTTTAGCTCTAGAGACCCCTAAAAGCCGGCAATCAAATTAATATGAGCAAACTTGATAAAAGACTACCAAAGAATGCTACAGACAAAGTTTGGTGATAATCCATCCATTGGTTCTGTAAAAGAAGATGTTTAAAGGTATTTCTATTTTTTAGCTCTGTTGACCCCTAAAAGGGGCCAATTAAAATGATATGTGCAAATAAAAGTGTGATTGTCACAAGAATGCTTTAGACAAAATTTGAGGTAAATCTGCCCAGCAGTTTCAGAGAAGAAGATGATTGTTGACGCATGACGACGGACGACGGACACCGGAGTATCACCCTTTGATAATAATAGCTCACCCTGAATCTTCGGCTCTGGTGAGCTAATAACAACTGGTATAGATATACATTGAAGAGTGCATAAACTATTATTCTTTCCGTGGTTAAAAAACAAAATTGCATCCAAAAAAATTAAAGGATCCAGTCTTCTTCTGCAAAGATGTCATCTGTTAAAATTTACAGTCTTATTTTATTTAAATGTCCCTCCGCCGTCCCCAATTATTTTGAAAAATACTGAACTAATGTAAACGAGATTTTTATCAAGCTTAAGGTGTTTGACAAGGTAATGTATCGTTAAGACTATCATACCATTTAGTATATAATATAAATCCTTTAAAAATATGAGAGTAGCTAAGTGTTCTTTTGTGTTAGTAAACCACACCTTCCTATTTTGGTGTTTGTATAATATGCATTTAAGTTTAGGTTTCAAACGTTATTACTAATTATAACTCGTTATCGTTCAAGTAAAATTGAGTCATCCTGGCAGCATTTATTACGAATTGTTAATTATTATACCAATATTTTATACCAATTCAATTCAAGATTTATTTGGCATAAACATATACAATGTTCATCGCCAATACACTGTATAGCGGATATAATGTACAATTGAGAAAAGAATGTTATTACAAAGATACAGTTGTAGATAATACATGCATTTAATAATTTATACGGCAATAAATGAAATAAGTCATATATAATTCTTTTAAATTATTTATTATATTATAGTAAACCTTTTAGCTCGCCTCTTTGTTAGTGCATACACTAGACCTACTGCTGTCGCAATCAAAGTGACACAAATTGTTCCCACTGCGATGATCAGAACAGGGACTTTATTCTGCACATCATGCTCATGCGTGGATGTACCTGACGAAAACAACACAATGTTAGAATTGATTAAACAACACAATGTTAGAATCATTTAAACAACACAATGTAAAAAATAATAAAACAACACAATGTAAGAATTGATAAAACATCACAGTGTTAGAATCATTAAAACAGCACAATGTAAAAATGAATAAAACAGCACAATGTAAAAATTAATAAAGCAACACAATTTTAGAATTTATAGAACAACACAATGTAAGAATTAGTAAAACAACACAATGTAAAAATTAATAAAACAGCACAATGTTAGAATCAAAAAAAAACAAAATGTATAATAATTTAATAATGTTTCACTTTTTTTGGCAAAATTTTAAAACAAAAATTAAATTTAATATTATCAGAAAAAATCAAAAATTTTTTCAAATTTTCCGAATAAATTTAAATATTTTTTTGTGCTGAAAAATCACCCATTTTAAACTACCTTTTTTAAAAGGGGTAAGTGGTTATGTCCCCCAACAGCAAGTTTCTTCCCAAAATTTCGCGGGATTGTAGTTTTGGAATGGATTTTTCTTTTGGCCCAAACCCCGACAAAGGGCTAAGAAACCCAATATGGCGCAAAGTGGCCCCCAAATCCCAAAATTTCAAATAATTTAAAGTTGGTTTTTTCCCTTTTTCATTTTTGAAAATCAAATTAAAATTTTGAAATAAAATTTCTTTTTTCCCCTTCCTTTTGCTATAAAAGGTTGATTTTAATTGTTTTTTTTTTTTAATTTTTCATCCCCTAATTTTAACAAAAAGAAGAAAAAATTTGTTGCAAACGGGGTGTCCTTTCCTGAAAAAATGTGAAATTTTAAATTAGTTTTTTTCTTTTTTAAAACGAAAAAAACATAAATAAAATTTCTTTTAATATGTTTTTAAAAAAAATATAATTTAATTTAGAATAAGCGAACAAAGGGCCAAAAACTTTTTTTAATTGTTTTAAATTCATATACAAAGGGTGGGGGGGGAAATTACAAGGGAGTCAATTTTAAATTAAATCTTTTTTTTTTTAAATATATAATAGTGTTAAAAGATAAAAAAATTTTTTTAAATTGGGTTATTTGATGAAAACTTTATTTTTCATAAAAAACCCCTCCCAGTGTGTCAAAAATTTAAAAATACAGAAACTGTATCTTTTTTTTTTTGTTTTATAAACACAAAAAGGGCCCTTGAAAATTCGGTTTTGCTTTGCCCTTTTGTGTAGCCTTTTTTTTAAAGGATTTGTTTGCTAAGTTTGTTTTTTCCCTTAGCCACAACTTCCATTGTTGGGTTTAAAATGTGATTTTGATTATACTTGTGGGTAAATTTTCAATCCCAAAACCCCCTTTTTAAAAGGCTTTTTAAGAAAAAAAAAAAATTAAAAAAAAATTCCAAATTTTTAAAATTTTTTTAAAAAAAATTTTTCCCCGGGAAAACAAAAATTTATCTCCCCCAACCCATTGGGTAATGCACTTAAAGCTAAAAAACTCTTTGAGATATTTCCCTCTAAAATTTTTTTTTTAAAAAGAGTTATACATTTAAAATAAGAAATTTCTTTTTTTTGGCGGGCTTTTGTTTTTAAATTTTGAGCGGCTGCCCCATATTTGGGGGTTTTGTCATTATTAAAGGAGGTTAAAAAAAATTAAAAAAATGAAAAAATTTTAATTTGCTGGGGAAATTTAAAAAGGGGTGGTTTTCCGTTTACAGTAAGAGATTTTTCTGCAACTGATCAAAAATTTAAAATAAAAACATTTTATAAAAAATTTTAAACTTTGGGGTGTAAATTTGAAAAAAAATTATTAAAGGGTTTCCCTTTTTGGGCTAAACCCTATTCGCGATTAAGGACAACATCCTATTTGGGAGCGCGCGGAACCAGCTAAAATCATTGACAAAATGGCTTTAAAAATTTGCACACTTGTTTACCATCACCCTCGCACTTGAACATGGGGGAGGTCTATAAAAGCTTTTGAAAAAAATATCCCCTTTTTTAAATTTTTAAATTTTTACAGCCCCAAACCCCCAGAAAATTATTTAAAAATTCCCATGACATTCGTTTTTGGAACCCTTTGGGAAACACTTGTTAAACTCATAATCTAAACCCTGTGTACAGGGGGTATGTATCAAGTTTTTTTAACAAATAAACCCACTAAAAAATAGAGAGCACGCTTTTCCAAACTAAACTTTCCTTTTTTAATGATTTGACTTTTTGGTTTAAAAGGTTTTTTTTGTAACTTCAGGAAAGGAATTAAAAAACCCTTTAAAATTGGACGATAAAAAAGTTTAATCTTTTCCTGGGTTTTCCCTGATAGTAATTCTGTGCTGGGGGAAAAGCTAGGAAAACTGAATTTTCCAGTACCGGCCCAGGGAACAGGCCAATAAAAACCGAGTCTGAAAACAGCGGGTTAACAGTTTTAAAATTTAATAGATTTCGGGAGGGTGGTGTTGGGTCGGTAATTTTACCAAAAGGGGGGCGGGAAACCCCAATTTTAAAATTTCCCCAAGAGCACATTCACCCACCGAATCGTTCCGGGAACGGGCTGCAAACAGTTTACCATAATTTTCCCCTCATTTTCGAAAGGCTAGCAAAAGCGTGGAAACATGGAAAAACCCATAGAAACTATTTCAGGGTAGTCAAAAAAGGAAAATGCCCTCCCCCGCCCCGGGAACCAAAAAAGGGTTCCCCGATTCATTGTAAAAGGGCTCAAACCTTTTGAGCTTACCGGACGTTTGGGGCCCTTTGGACATTGTTTGCAAAATTTTTATATTTGAGGATAGATTATTTAAGTGGGTTTTCTAAAGACGTGAAATAGGGTTCTCTTTGAAAAAACCCCCACAAAACTAAAGTTTAAATTTAAATCAATTTTTCCCTTTTTTAATTGCCCCAAAACCCACTCTTTTTTCCTGATTATTAAAAATTATAATCCCAATGACATTTATTTTTTTAATATTTATTTTAAATTTTTACTAGAGGGTTTTTATTTAAGTCTCTTACTATTTCAAAACCCGGGAAGCTATATTTTGGGCTTTTAAATAGAAAAACCGCTACCTATATGATATTTTAACATGAAATATAAAAATTTAAATCAAATAAAATTTTAAATATATGAAAAGGAACGTAAAATAATAAAAAAAACTTTAATTTTTTCAAATTTTAACATTTTATCTTTAAAAATAAAATAAAACAAAAATTATATAATTTTTTTTTTAAAAAATTGTTTACTTTCACTGTCCCTTAATAAAAACAAAATTTTCCCTGTATATAAAATTCAAATTAAATTAAAATCTCCCTTGGGCCCTGCTGTCGTGTGGATGATTCTATAAAAGCAATTTTATTTTTTAGGAAATTTTAAAAACAAGGCTATCGCTTTTTAAAAAATTTTAGAAAATTTTTTACAAAGTCCGTCGTGTAATTGGGAAAATTTAAAAAAATTTTAAAATTGTAGTTTAAAAAATTTTTTACGTCTAGGTAAAAGAGGCCTGTTTTAAGGGGGAATGACGTATTGTAAATGGGTTTCTAACCTACCTCTAAATTCCCCCTTTTAAAAATTCCCTTTTTTAATTTATTTCCACTAAATTGTTTTTTTTCTTTAGGACCATACCCTTGTTTTGGGGACCATAAGGGCCGCTTTTTATGGAATGAAAAAAGTTTCCTTAAAAAGGTTTCCCATGAAAACATTATAACGCCCCTGGGGTTTGGGTTTCTAAATACAAAATCACCTTTAACCTGTTTAAAGGGTTAAATTTTGTTAAATTTCGGTGCTAGGGGCGGGGTACTGAAAAGTTTGCATTGAAGTGCCGTTAATAAAAAGGCTCAACCAAACCGAGAAAAGGGAAAACATTTTAAATTTTGACTTTTTTGTGCGTTCAAAAATTTTTTTAAATTTCGTCTTTTTAAATTTTGGAAAATTATTTTTCTTTTTGCCCCCCTTTCCCTTTTTAAGGCATCGAGTATTTTTGGGTTACGGGAAATTGGGGTTGCCCTTTAATTTTGTAACATTTTACATAATCGTATGATTTTATTTTTTTTCGTCAAATTTAACCATAAAAATTATTAGAATTTAACTTGGGGGATTTTTTTATTTACACTTTTTCCGTATATGGGAACAACCGTAGTGAAAATTGAAGTTCCCATCCACACCCCTAGCACCGGTTTTTGGGCAGAATTCTCAATTTTTAAATTTAAAAAATACACTTAAAGGAAATGAAAAAGTCAATAGATGTATTCATACGAAAGTGACAGGGAAATTTAAAAGTATAGTAAAAAAGTTCGTTTCAATTTCCCAAAACATACAAATATTTAAAAAATAGAGAAAATGGGGGAAAACTAAAAAAAATGGATTTTAAAAGGAAACAAAAGGTCAAAAAAATAAAATTTAAAAAAGGTAAAATATCCAAAAAGGGGTTTTTTACACTATTTTTCCCAAAGGGGTTTTTAAAAAAAAATACAGAACCAAAAACAATTTAACACGAAAAAAGGTCAAATAGAAGGAAATTTTAAAAAACCAAAACAGTTAAAAAGTCCAAAACAACATTTTTAAAATAACATTTTGTTTTACTGACTACTTGTAGTTTCATGAAAAAAGAAAGGGAAAGAGGGAGATCAAACAAAATAAAATAAACCTTTTTTAAAAGACGGGTTTTTCAATTTAAAAAACTTTAAAAAAAGTAAATTTTTCTTTCTTCGAATAAAAAAGGGGTGGGAAATAATTAAAATAAAAGGGTTTTTTGCATCCCCTTGTTCTTTTCAAAAACCTTAGGTGAACTTACAACCAAAAACAAAGGGTTATTTTAAAATTGGGGAACCACATTTTTTAACCCGAATTTTTGAAAAACCGGGGGAACCGTAAATTAAATTTTAAAAATTTCCTTTTTTATTAACTTAAAGTAAATATTTAATCCAAAATTAAAAGTAATCGGGGGGGAAAATTTTATTCATTGGGTGGGGGAGGAAATTTGGGAAATAAATTTATTAAATAAAATAGAAGCAAATTTTTCAAAATTCCCCGGGTTTAATAATGTTTTTTCATTACATGGGCTTTCAAATAAAGAACTAAATAATTTGGGCAGAAACAGAAAATTTGGAGAAATAATTGATTTTTAAAAAATAAGTACCATTTTCCCAAACCTTTCATCAAAAAACTAATTTTTTAAAGTAAAGGGCCTTTTCCCCTTTTACATGTCCCTTCTGTATAATTACAAAAAAAAAATTCCCTTAAAAAAAAGATAGGAAAACATTAAAACATAAAACCCCAAAGAGTAAATTAAATAGTGGAATAACAAAATAAAATAATAGATTTTTTTCTGTTTAAGCCAAAAAACAAGATATATAGCAAAACCCCCTAAGTTTTGCTTATTTTGGGTTTTTTAGTAAAAAAAAAAGCAAAAAAAAAGGGTCTGTTTTTTCCCAAAAAAATTAAAACTCTCCGTTAAAAAGCTTTAAAAAGAAATCTCCGTGAAAAAAAAACATTTGAAAAAAACAAAAACGGAAACAAAAAGAAGGAAAAATTAAAATTCAAATTTTAGGGGTTTTTGGGCCCTTTTTTTGAGCCATCTTTTTTTTTAAGCTACGCATCGGATTGGGGGCTAAATGAATAAACCTTTGGAAAAATACGAACCCAAAACGAAAAATTTGGGATATAAAAAACCTTTCCGTTGGGTGACATTTGAACCCCTTCGGTGTCATTTTCCCTATGAATTTTCAGCACTAAATTTTGTTTTAAAAAATAACACATTACTGTCAGGGTTTAGCGGATACTGTTTTAAACCCCAATTGGGGATTATTTCCCAGTGTAGCCTAAAAGGGTTTTTAAGCGAGATCAAAAGGGGGTTAAAAAAATAAAAAAAAATCTCGACAGGGTATCGTTATTATTTTTTTATATTAAAAACCCAAACCCCATAGTTAAAAAAAGCATCGCCCGAAAAATTTTTTTTTTGTTCCTAAACAAAACCCACATTTTTAAAAGTAACCCTTAAAAAAGAAAAAAATGCCCAGGGCATTTTTAAATTTTTTAAATACTGATTAAGTAAATACAAGAAAAAACATTGAACAAAAACATCAAAGGGGGGTCCCAAGCAAAGAAATAAGAAAATGAAGATGGAAATAGTAGACATATGATTCAAGATATTCTTTAAAAAACTTTTTAAAAGGTTTAATTGGGTTTTTCCCAAAAAGAACGGACGGAAGAACATTGTCTTTTTAACTTTGATTTGGGAAAGGAATTAACCCTGTAAGCAATCATTTTCAAAACCCTACCCCTTTTGGTTAACGCCCGATCAACACCAAAAATTGTGGGAAAATTTTTCCTTATAAATAAAAAGTTTAATATGGGGTTTTGAAAAGGGGAAATTCTTAAACTTTCAAATCAAAATGAATTTAATTTTTAATCGTTTTGTTTTAAAAATTGCAATACATTTTCGAAATTTTCAATTATTGGTTGGGCTACGACAAGGCCAAAAAAAATTGCCCCCGCCAGTTTGACTAAATTTTTTGGAAAAACCCAAAAATTTTTTTTAAAAACTTGGGCGATTGTGGGATTTTAATATTTTTAAATATGTATAGTAAATTTTTTCGCTGACGATATGGAAAATTGGTAATCGCAAGAGGATTTACAGCAAAGATTAAAAACTCTTTATTTGAATACGTAATTATGGGGCCTAGAGGAAATACCCCCAAAACTAAAAAGTTTTTTTTTGGGAATAGAGGCCCAGTATTCTCAATGAAGTTTTTTTTATGATAATGAAGTTGGGGAAATTGTTGACGATTTTTTAAATTTTTTAGAGGTAGTATTAAAAACCTGGTCCTTTGTACTTTTACAATAAAAACTTATAGGTAAAATTGAAACCCAAAGAAAGTTTTAATATGTAAATTAACAAGTATGAAATATCCCCTTCTTTTCCCTTACAATTATTTTTATGCTTTTGTCGGGTCTATCATAAATTATGCTTGTCCAGTTGGGGATTTACAAAATTTTTAAAGATATAGAGAATTTCACTTTAAATTTTGCAAGTTAATTCTTGGTGTGAAAAAAGCTCTTGTAATGAGCAATTTAGGTGAGCTTGGAAAATACCCCTTTATTTAATGATATGTTTAATAAAAAAATATTGGTTTAAGTGAACTTCAAGCAAAATCATTGTTAAATTGTGTATATAAATACATTTAAATCAGTGAAAAAAGGATGAAAAAAATGGGGATATAAATAAAAGGAATTTTTGATGAATTTTGGGTTTTTTTGAGTGTGGAATTTTTCCCGAAAATTTATAATCCAAAAAAAATTTTTTAAATTTTAAACAAAAGTCATTGATTTTTAAACAAAAATGGTTTCAGATATTGTTAATAATAACGTTTAATAATTTTTATAGATTATAAGGATAATTTTTCATGGGAAACTTTAAAAAAAATTAAGGTATGAAATAAAACAACAATTAACCCGGTCTCAGAATATTGGCATAAATTTAAAAAGAATCTGGGAAAAATGGAGAAACAGACTTTAAAGACGAGCGAAAATGGGCAACTTTTTTAATAAAAGATATTGAAGACGAATTTCCCTTTTTTACTTGTTTTTTAATTTGTACCAGGGAAAAACGCACTAAAATTATTAAAAGATATTATTATAAAAAACCTAGCATGTTTAATTCATAGATACTTCAGTCATGTGAAAAGTCTATATTATTAAATTTATGTAAATTTATTTATTTTGCAAATATAAAAGAAAGATATGTTGATAAGCTTAGGTTATACATAAATGTAATGTTAAAATGTTGTTATTATTTCATAAATATTGTTAACGTTTAGATTTCGCTATTAATTTTATATTAAAATGAGATTATTCTGATATTAAAAATGAGATTATTCTGAATTACATTTATTTATACAAATCAATTTTTTTTCGCAGCAATATATGTTCATCTCCAATATACTGTAAATCTTTGAATTATATCATGTGTTTATCTATTTATAATATTTGATATGTGTAATGTAACAAGATACTGTATTGTATACGTTACGAAATAAAATTTCTGTTCTGTTCTGTTCTGTTCCTTATTATGTATTCGCTATTAGCGAAGACCCCCTCTTAAGGTATCTGTTCACACTTAGTAAAAATATGACACTGGTTATATTACCATGTCATGTTAAGCATTATTGTTTATTATACAATAATTGTAATATCTATTTTAATAACAAAAAAATTAATACAGATTTTATGAACATTGTTTCCTCTCTCTTTTGTGTTTTTATGTGCTATTTAATACTGAGTTTTTTACGTTACTATTCTTTTTATTAAAATTGTAAAATAAATTTTAAGAATTCAAATGTCATTTTGACCGACTTTATAAGTCAAAATTTTAGGAAAAAAATCATTTAAATCTTAAATATATAAATTAATTTTTAAAAACGTACTTTACTTTGATTTTTTTATAATAATCATATATTTGAGAGTTGAATCTATGAATTATTTTTTCAATTAAAGATTGGTAAAAACCAAACTAAAGTGAACAAACATGAAACTGCATTTTGTTGTGTTGTTGTTTTTCAAAAGCTATTTATCTGTAAAATATTTGTTGTCTATGTTCTGTAACGAAGTGATCAAACATCTAATTTTTTTCTGTCCAAAAATTACCGGGAAGAGATCGGAACCAATAAACCGTGTGATATACTTTTCGCCGTCACTAGTATACGGTAAAAAATAAGGGGAGGAACGGGAAATCCCGATGGGAGTAATCCTCTATAAATAGATTTTCAAAAATTTTTTAGTCATCAACCACCCTTCTATTTTAACATACCATTCCCCCTGTGTACTACAAAATAAAAATAAAAAAACCAAAGAGACGGAAAAGGTTTTTGCTTTGAAAATGAAATTTATTGCTTTTGAAATGTTTGCAATTTGCGAACCTCCAGTTCGCTTTTTTAAACTATCGAAAATTAATTTAATACAAGCACCCTCAACCGATGGGAATGATCGCTTTTATCAGCCGATTTTAAAGGGCCGGAAGTTCTGTCCCCCTTTCACAAAATTGATTTTGTCCAAAGGGGGCGCGCCTTGGCCCGGGAACCCAAAAAGGGGAAGGGCTTTTTCACGAAAGTAAAAAGTTTAACTTTTTTATATTCTTGTATTACCCGTGGAATATTCGAGAATTATATTTTATCAGAACACATTATGGGAGTTTTTCATTGAAGGCTATATTGAGGTTTGATGAGACGTCTTGTTTCCACTTATGTACTCGTTCAATATAATTTAGTATTGTACACAAACGATGTATAATCACCTCATATATTTATTCTTAAATTTAAAGCTTACAAGATAATTCCGTTATTCTACTTACTTAGTGCTTTTATATGTATATATGTTGTTATGTCGCCAAATTCTGGATAAGATGACTGACAGGCACACGTTTCAGATTGTTTCACAGAGACCGTCCATGTGACAGTCAGTGTCTTGGTACAGTAAGAGACACATGTTTGCAAGGTATGATTATCACATGTCCACTTCAAACATGTCAAATCCGGAAGTGGAAATGTTCCAGTGACGTTACAAGATAAAGATATTGTTGCATTTTCCTTGACGTAGTAAGTGCTTCCATTTTCAAAGTTCGAGATAACTGGTGGTTGGATAGATGGTTCGTCATTTTCTAAAAAAGGTAGATGTTGAATTTAAATGCACAAGTAAATATTCATTTTAAATTTTTGATATTAAATATGTGACAGGTCGAAGGTTTGATGGTTTACTTTGTGCCATGTAAAGTTAACATTTTAGTATTTTTATCTACCTCATTCTTAAATGTTTCTATTTTAATTCTTGTTTTCCATTTGTTGAGGCAACGTTCCGCCTTATTGTGTTCGTTTACAATTTTTGGAGGGTTTTTTGTAGTGTGCAGATAAAATATCATATTTCTTATCCTGTTTATTATATTTGTTTATTGATAAAATATTTGTAATAAGGTTTGTTTCTAGTCAAAGGTTCTTAGCATTCATTTTTGGTAATGTGTGTTAATTTATACATATAACTATCATCATGGCGGTATGGGACTATTTTCTGTAACGTTATCTTAACAAATCACTTTATATCTTCAATATTTTGACATATAGTTTTATATAATCCCTATATTTACAGTTTCTACTGACAGTCACAGAATGTTTCTTGTTGGAGAGATTGTGAAGATATGTGTAAGTGATGTTGTAGTGGACAGTGCCACACACTGGTAATATACACGTATATATATTTTTTTAAATGGTAATTTAGTTATATGCAAATGATGTCATAATCAGCATTTTGAGTTAAGGTTTGATTCATATTTAGACATTCTTTAATGCATGACGCAAGACTAAATTGCGTATTTGATTACTTTATGTAATGATTTGTAATATTCTATCAAGTCCTTTTTTGTCTTTTAGAGACAGTTTCTGAGATATCACTTCTCTAACAAAGGAGTTGGATTAGTATGTTTGATTTGACTGTCAAATTTAATTCATCACTACATTAAATGAAGCATTTGAACTGCTACTTGATGTTGCCTATATTTACTCCCTGTTCCGGCTATATGATTATCAGACAACACGTATTTTAATTCATTGGATATGAATTAAGAGTAATACAAGTACATTTTAAACACTTACCATTAATAATGATAGAAACTTCTTTTGATTTATGTATGTATCCTATGGAGTTATTAGCCACACAGTATATTTTCCAGCCACACATCTGTGCGGACATGTTGAGTGTAAGCCTGCTAGTTGTAGATATAAATCCTTCTCTACTCAATCTTGTTGAAACAAATAAAGAATCAAGCAATGGCATATCGTCATTTCCTCCATGTTGACCTTTATCGGCAAACCAGGCAATTTGCGGCGTCGGTAGAGCAAATGAAGTTTTACATAGAAACGTTGTGGTAACGGCTTCCGGAACTGATATCATTGTCCCCGTCGGGCTATACATTTCCACCATCTCAACCGGAACTTACAAAAGATAGCAATTCACAATGGGAATTTGATTGAAAGTCTTCTATACAAAGAAAACAACAACAAAAATATCACAAGCAACAACAAAACAACAACGAAAAAGCAAACAGAAAAAATATATGATGAAAACAAACAAAAAAGCATATCTATCACACACAGGTTTGATGGGATAATATTTTTCATTATTTAAGTTAAGCTTTAATTCTATATCATTAAGCTATAAAGTGAATTAAAATTGCATAAGTACGTAACGTAATTTTAAATTGCTGATGTAATAAAACAAGTTTTTTATGCAACACGTTCTGTGCTTGTGCTTCAAATGTAAGTTGGAAATCTACCACTTAATACATTACCATTCACATGAATGTACTGTCTGTCACTTTCTGTCCCATCCTGGCGACATGTCCAATACAAACCATGCATATCACGCGCGACTCTCTTCAATGTCAAAACATATACATTATATGTAGAACATTCCCATCCATATAAACTGGAATCATTCAGAAATCCTACAGCATCACATGTTTCATTTATGTTCATCAATGTTGATGTTTTAGTAAGTTCTTTTGAGTACATCCACGTCGATTCTAAAACAGCTTGGGTACCAGTATATGAGCAGGTTAAAGTAAGGCTTTCGTTTTCAGTGACCTGCTTTGCTGATAGTTCTAATTGTACTTGCTGACACTCCACACCATTTTCTGTACATAACCATATATATATTCGGTTTAATATGATAAATATTTCCAACAGTACAATTATTATATGCATTTGCTGATAATTATTTATTATTTCTACATGTTTTCTTTTTTTAAATTATTATTAGATTTATTCTTACAAACATAAAATTTTTGAGTTATTCCATACACACGTCTTGTTTTTAAATATAACAATTTAATGAAAATTTCGTTTCCTTATCCACTTATTACTGATTACAACACATAAAATACAAATAGAGAACTTACTTGTGAAAATAGTCAGATAAAGTAGAATTACTTTAAATAAAGTTATAACAAACATTATTTTTGTACTTCTATAAGGTTCTAGGCAGAGTACTTTCTCTATTGCACTTAAATTCTGTAAGGAAATTAAATTTGGAACGTGTGTAAACAATAAAAAACATATTTATTTGTTTTGCTTTGTTGACTTAAATTCCTTATAGGCTTAAGAACAAAAGAATTTTCTACTGTTTATTACTTTCAAAAAATTAAATCCATTATCATGATTTCAAGCCAGATGTTATTTTAATCTGGTTTCAATCAAATATTAACTTCCCCACTTTAACAAGTTATCCTGTCGTGACATATTAGATACACTTTTAATTTTGCTTTTAAATATTTACAATGATATTAAGAACGTTTCAGAACATAAACTGTTTGAAGTGTGAATAATATTTACATGAAGGTAAATTTCCATTTCGTTAATTTTCCTGGTCAAGATTAGGTTGAAATTGAGACAATAAGGTAGAAAAAACTGTATCTAACCGTCAGTTTATTTATTACAAGGAAACATTAGCCACATTATTACCTGAAACGTAATTATAGAATAAATATTACAAATGTAACAAATAAAAGTGAAAGAAATAATGTCAAATTAATAAACATTCACATATTTCACGTATTACAAATATGATACATAAAAGAAACTGTTTAAACTTTACGTTAGACAACACATTTAAATGATATAAATAAACACTTATTAAAACAAACTAACAAAATTTAATTGTTTCTAAAGGTTATTTCAAACTAAATATTTCACACTTACAGATAAAATACTAAAAACTAGAATAGCTAGTAAATTAAGGTATTGCTAAACTAAAATTAAAACACAACACCATATGCAAGTTACACGCGGTTTAAAACAGATTAAGTAACATAAAACATACTTTGAAACATAATTTAGACCAAATTGGAGAAAGTTGAAATTAGAGCCGTCATTAAGTACCTCTGTAAGAAAGTGATTTCCCCAAAGGAAATCCACGCAGACTTCATGAATACACTAAGGAAGGAGTCGCCTTGCTATAGCACTGTAAAAAATGGGCTGGTGAATTTAAGAGGGGGGGGGGAGAGCATTGGAGATGATGATCTGCCTGGGCGGCCACCAACTGATGATTGTTCCGGAGCTATGCACATCTGTTTTGCTACATGGGGGGGGGCCCCTGTGAAGCTTTGCTGTGAATTGGTATAAGTTTTGGTTCAGTTCAGCAATTTCTACTGATTTCTATGGCATGTCAGAGTTTCCCGTTGATGGGTCCCCAACATTTGGCCCAAACGCCGGGGAAAGGCTTGACTTTTTCAAGATATTTTTTTTGTCTCCTATAAAGATGAACTGATTTTAATAGTGCCGAATGCCAACATGGCACCACTTAAAGTGCACTTGTCGCTATTAATCTTATAAACACACCTTACTATTAATCTTGGCGGTTGTTTACACCGACCAAAAGTTGCTCAAAAGAATCTATACCTGCTGTACCCGGATACCAATATCTTGAATTGAAGCATTTGTATTAAGTGTTGTTGTAATGACACGTAAAACGACCAAAGGTATGCTTTCCCCATTTGTCATCTAATACTTTGAAAAAAACAGTCAACAACTGACCAATCGTCATTGTCCCGTACATCTGCTCAGGAAATCAGTTTTAACTTTATTTTTTTTGGCAACCAAACGAAAAAGTAAGAATTATTTTTGTTATTGCTTTCCTTTTAACACAATCTTTTTAATTGTATTTGTACTTACCCTTTTTGAACAGACTCAATTTTTTTTTTTAAATTTATCTTTTCTGAATTTTTTTCCATTAAAGAAATGATTTTGAAAAAAAATTCCATAAATACAGCCCAAGTTACCAGGTGGAACTCAAAATGCTCCCGGATTCTAACCAAGAATCGATAACATCGCTGTCTGCAAAACCTTTTATATAAAAATCTGGAAACAAAGTTATCCCTCAGAAGTATTAATCACAAAAAAATAAATAAATTAAAATGGCGGACTCGGTTTAATTGAATCTGTACATGAGAGATAAGAATAAGAGAACACCCCTCTGCCCCTAGCCCCGGGGCCGAGGTATAATCCTAACATTTAAAAAGGGTGCTGGATCAATATCTGAAGGACAAAAAAAAATTAGCAACACTGAAGTAAGTACCCCGGGGAAGGGGCACTTGACACCTCCTTTTGGAATTATAAAAATCTGAAAACAAAGGGGATCCCTAAAAGCATAAAAAACAACAAAGAAACAAAAAAATTTACAGCTCTTTCATTGAATCTTACAGGGGGGAAAAATAAAAAATGCAACATCCTCACGCCCCCTAGCACGGGCTTGGGGTACTCAACCCCCGAAACCTAATTATTTGCTCCAGAAAAACGTTGCAAAATAAACCCCCCAACTCCTGACGAAAACAAAGACTATGCTGTTTCAAAAAAGGAAAACAAAACCCCGCCCAATTTCAGTTTTCCCATCCAATAAATGCCACTGCTTATTTGACGGGACTTTTCCAGCTTGCTTGCTTTTAACCCCAAAATATCTGTTTCGGGCCTTTTACTTTTGAGTAAAATAACATTTTTTCACTTTGGTAAAATTATTCTAAAATTGAAACATATCTATCTCATACCATAATAATGATTGTTTAGATGTCGCACAGAGAACTGGGGTTCTTATATTACAAACTTTGCGCGAACAGCATAGAATCATGCATTTTTGTTAAATACTCACTCAAACAAAATTTAATAGTCCTTTTAGCAACAGTTAATTGATTGTTTCTTACAAGCTTGGCATAGTAGTAAGTCAAATACCACAATGTTAGATCTTCATAACCATCTATAGGAGATATTTGAATATGAAGATTATCTGTATTAACTTTTTGATCTATGAACTTATTTCATAAACCTCAGAGTGCGTCTCACAAACAACCAGTCAACAGTTTATTTCATTACTGCGCACGCACATGATTTTAGCAATAACAGAATTTGACATTTGTTGCTGACACCTATGTGATTATTAGTAACCGATTTGACACATGTTTCTTAAGCCAGATTTATAGTTTAAAGTGGAAGAAAGATAAGTTTGACATTCATAATTTTGGTTTGAAATTTCAACTATTGAGCTTTTACGACGAATATGATACAGTTACTATAAACATTTTGCTGTTTTGCATTTTGAAAACTGAAAGGTTGGTTCAATACGATAACGAATATACTCTGGAATAAATTTTGGACAATATCATTTTATAAAAATTGCTCAATAAATTAAGAACTGGACTTATCCTTAATTAATATCCTAAAATTTCTAGTTGAAACATGTACATTCTATATTTATATTGCTTTATTTAGAATTTAAGATACACGATGGTGAACAATACTGCATTTTTATAAAATATTTTACTTTTTTGGGTATATAAGTGTATGTTAACTGTAGCTACAACATATATACAACCACATATTTATATCTGACTCACCGTATGCAAACGAAACTAAACATTTTTAACTGAGCATTTCTTTATGATAAATATAAAAAATACAAGATGAATGCTGTGGTATCTTGAATTAAGCTGAAATCCTTACGTCTTCAAACATCATGAATTGATATTGATATGAATGATAAATTTGTTTTCATTAAAGTAGTTTTACTCGTATTAATATGAGGTTATGAAGCCTGCATGTCACAGATAAGACGTCAAAAGACAAATTTAAAAAGCAGGCAACATAATTATCCTTAGGGTGATTATACAGAATTCAAGTAGTAATACTGGAACCACCCAAATAGAAAAAGGCCGAAGAGAAGTAACTAAAAGTACCACATTACAAATATACACAACAATAATGTCGTGCTGAACGATCTTCAAGGATCGAAAATATAACATCATTGGTTAAATGTACGAGGAGTTCTAAACCTTGATATATTTTGTGGCATATTATAAAAGATATATTTCACGTTCCACAGCAAATTTGTCTTAGTTCGGCTGATAAGGAGGCAAATAACAATATCATCGTATGGCTTATCCATAATTTACAAAATGAAGTTAACAGTACTAATACTTCATTTTAAACTCTTCACTTCTGAAAGAAAAAAGAGATGGTTGCCAGTCATATTTCTAGTATTTCTATCTTTGAAGTTCGTATTGATGAGAAAGAGCTCAACCTTCCTATAATGTACTGGATTCCAAAATAATGCCCATATAAAGCTCGCCTTATTGCTAATGCAACTTCTTGTACTTCCATTAATCTTTCTATTTTATTGAGTTTTTGTCTTACTGCCACTAAAGCACATGTCATTAGAGATTGTGAACAGTTTAGTTTAATATCTTTTCTGGTCTATTTGAAACTTCAGTGAAAACTTAGATACATTTAAGGTTAAGAATTGTCAAGCTTTATCTGTAAGTACTAAGATTTCTCTACCAAATATATTATACATTGCCACACACTTATCATCAATGATACATTGTCATTTTTAATTCAAAAGGCATTTGCAAATGAAAAAAAAATGTTGTTTTTCTTGATTTAATTCAAGGTAGGCTTTCTTTAACAATGTGGGCCTGTGACGAGGTTTGTATTTATTAGATTACATTTGTGTAAGGTTTGGTAATACTGTTTTCAAACAGATAATATACATTCCAGTGGAAAATAATTGTGCACCCCTGATTTATATCGCTACCAGGGGGATTTTATGTTAAATCTTTACAAAAGGAAGTTATACATGCATTTAATAACACTTAGATGATATACCTAGATGATATCCTTAACATAAATAACCTTTATTTTGATCAAATGGTTACTAAACTATATCCTAATAACATCGGTCATAGTTTTTTCTGTTTTCTTTACTAAAATTATCTAACGTTTTTTTTCAAATAGACTATGACCCATTTACTTTAAGGCATGCCACAATACCTCAGAACTGCATGCTTGGTGTTTAACCCTTGCAGAGGTGGACGTCAAGCTTTCATTTTTTGATTGCATCTGACAAATAAAGTGGAAGACTCTATGATAGACGGATCTCTAAACATTTCAGACTGAATTGTTATACTCTTCGTCTTCTTTGTCAGGCCCTTGTGGGTGATTTTCTTGTTGCTCTGCCTTACTTTAAGTCATCGAGAACTTATGTTATGGTCATTTAACTGTACCTTTTATACATATGTACATGGTCATTTCAGACTTTTATAAATTTGTCAAATACTATTATGACAATTTTATAATTTTGCTTGACAGGGATTCATTTAACTATGTCTATTCATAAAGGAACATACTCAGCAAAAATGATGTTTGACGGGCTTAAAACCGGTTTAAACACAACAGTTGTGTTAATATAAAGTTCGCCCAAGCGTTTCCCCCCCTATTTCCTTTTCATGTTTCACATGATTATTTTACATTTTAATTGTTTTCCCTTTTGTTCATTTCATTTATTCCCCCTTTTTTTCCCATTTGTGCCCCACCCTTTCTCCAACCTTTTTCTTTCGCCCCTTTCTCTTCTTCCGCGTGACTTTTTGTTCCTATATTTATTTTATGTCCCCCTATTTTGCACCCTTGCGTCCGCTCCCGGTTAAAGTTCGGAGCCTTATGGGTATCTTCTGTTGTGGCTGTTTTGTCGGGTACTGCGTCCTGTGAACGTTGTCCTTGCCTTGCAGATCGATGTTTTTATTCTTCCAAAAACGATGCCATCAAACGATCATTTGTTCTTTCGATTTGAATCTTAACAATCATATATTGGTATCATAAACTATCAAATGTACTATTTGTACATGGTTATGTTTTATACATTTATACAAAAAGAGCCCATTCTAACATCGGAAAATTGTCTATATACGTAAACACAGAAGGTCAGGAGCATGCGTTATTCTACAACAATGCACTCGCCGTTCTTATTTCCACCCTCTGTATTTTTTCAATTCGACACATTTTGTTTGAAAAAAACCTATAAATAAAAACAACACTAATGATAGAAAATGGTGTAACTAAGAAAATAAATCTGAACACAAATATCTTTAATTCAGTACTTAACGCTGTACAGACGTGTACAGTGTTGTTTACGTGACATCACAATGTAGCGCTAAACAGCGCCTGCAAAAACAGTCAAAACAAGAACGCTATTTCAATGTCGCAAACTAATTAAATTTCACATCTATTTCACTATAAATACCCTATATTTCGCTTGTAAAATGTAAAGTGAAAAAAAATATTTTTTTCAACGTTTCCAAAATTCATTAATCTCAAAATGTTTATTAATCAACCATGCATATCGGCCTTCTTGATTATATTCCTACGCATTTGATTTCAAACTGTGCATAATTCTACAACAATGCACTCAGAATTGATATCTATTTCCTAAATGTAACATAAAAAACATAATGACAATTTTAAAAAGTAACACAGTAGTAACATACATTTATATTCCTTTAAGGTTGACGCATTGTTACTGAAACAACATATAAGAGTTTAAGAAAAGCTTGAAGTTTTAAAAGTTTTCATTTTAAACTTTGATTATGCTAAGACTATTAAGGAATAATTATATATAATTTGGGATGAGCAAATTCTGATTTTTATCACTTTATTTGATTTTAAATTTAAGTAACTAGTAACATAAGTATCATTTTATCGTTTACCAATGAATTCTAACGGGTTTAATTTTTTTTAATATTCTATTTCTTTCGTATGTATAATCTACATGCATCTTAATTTCTCTTCCTTATTTAAAGTTATGCCTTTAAATATACGCTAGTTTCAATAAAAGTTGGATTGATGACAGTGATTCAGAAACCAAATAATGGGAATCTTTAAGTTGGTATATACAATGCTTTTGTAATTCAAAATTAAGAGTGTGTGACTATTGTATGTACTAATATTTCGGCTTACTTACTTTCTTGCTCTTTAAAATAGATATCACGCACTTTTACTGATAAATGTCCGATATAGATGTAATAAAATACATTTTAAAAATGCAAGATTGGTTACAAAACTACTTGTTCCGTTTTACTGTGGTTATGTATGACCTGTAGCTGATTTTATAATCATATGAAATACTCATAGGTCAGTCTTGATTCATACCGTAGTGGCCGGTGTCAGCATTCATCATACCCACAACTATTGTTTATTCCTAACATTCATTGATTATCTTAGTTAAAGGAATGTTTTGTATCATATAACATATTAAAAGTAACACAATATAAAATAAATATATTCTGAATAGGTAAATAAATGTATATTTACTGTGAAACGTGGAGATTATATCATGCAAACCTTCTTGAGTAATATTTCCTTCCTAGAAACGGAAAAAGGTGTCCTTTCAATCATCGTTTCTATACTTAACGTACAAGTCTATAAGTCAAGAGTTTTAAAAAAGCTGGCTCTTTTCAAACATTATTTAACGTCAATATTATGCATTTTATTGGTTAATAGGTTGATTGTTTTGGCAAGGTTTTTAGAAGTGCTTTGGTGAGTTGCGTTCAAGTCTGAAATGTTCTGTAAAACTATAGTTACTTACGATTTTTATGTTTATTCGCTTTTTTTGTTAATACAATAATAATTGTAACAGTGCTTTCAATAATTATGAACTAAAGGTGATACAAACCTTTAAAAAATATCATATCATATAATAGTTTTAGACAATTATTAATAAATCGTGGTATGAGTTTTAAGTTACTTTTGCAATAAAGTAGTATTAGGTTTCTATTACGTAAATATCATATTGCATCTACTTCCCGTATTTTGTCTCGGTCTATAGATTTTACTGTGAATTAAAAAAAATGTTTGTACTGCTCAAGTTATTCAATTTAAAATCCGGTAATTAAATAAATGTATGTATTTTTTTAGCTTTTGATACTTAACAAAACAAAACGTTATCAGTTTCTTTCAAATAGATAAAATAGATTATAAGTTTCCACGATCTTTCAGATAGATTTAATAGATTATAAGTGCCATTAAGGTACGTCACATTTTCCCGTCATTAATAATACAATACAGATATACTTTTAAATAATATTAATCCAATAGAATTAGGTAAATAAACTTACATATTTTGTCATGATTATGCAAGACGTCCGGATTTACGTATTTAGGTGAAATCTATCATTCTTTCAATATATGTTTCAGCATACTTTCGGTATTTCAATATCTTAATCTGATTAAAATACTCTATCTTAGGGCGCGTCTACACCTATCCAAGTCTTGAATGCAAGTATCATATTCTCTTGTATTGCATAGTGTAGACACCCTACTTGAATGAGTTTAAAAGAGAAATTATATGACATCCAAGAAGATTATTCCTTGCAAGAAAGTTAGAAGAAGTCCTATTTTTCTACAAGTTTTTGGCTGTCAAGACACTGATAACACCGGTTTGACACAAAACATGTGCCCCCGAAGGTGTAATAGTGTTTTTTTTTAAATAATTTACTGACTTTTTTGTTACTGATTCAGTATTCATGATCTGTAAATTTTAGTACATATATAAAATATCTTGTTTAGAGGAACAGATCAATACACTGATACACCAAGCGCAAAAAAAAAAACAATCTGTTTTTTCAAGTACCGGTAGTCAAAATGGTCTTGTTCATTTAGTGAATAATTTTCATCAAATAATGAATTTGCATCAAAATGTATTTTTTCTCACATTTTCCATTTTTTAAAAGAATGTACGCCTTTCATTTACTCCATTGTTTTAGCTAATTGCATCATTTTCCCGCTTTTTTATTCACACATTTTACAGAAACATGATAGTATTGCAAAGACAAAGGTATAAATCCTGGGCAATCTTAATAAGACATTTCAGTAAAACTTGTGCCTGATTATATGTTGTAAGGGCCATTTATTTAGCTTATCTAAATGTGACATGTAAGAAACTTGAATAGGTGTAGACTCGGCCTTAGTGGCCTTACACAATTAAGTAACTTGAACAATTTCTATGCACGTTTTTAATAGATTAATGTTGTGGATGGAGAATGCATTTCTGGCTTTAGTCCAGATTTAATTAAGAAACTGTTTACTCCCCAGTTTAATAAATTTAAAAACTGATGTCTTATAATTCACGATAACAAAGGCTAACATAATTAATAGACTATGAAAACAACCGAAAACATTTTCAGGATAAAGGACCTTTTTGAAAATTATAAGAAGGTAAAACATACGATCTTTTATGCATTTTTTAAAAGAAACCGAGCGAGATTTAAGAAATAAAATAGAGGGGTCGCGGGATGAAGACACGCTTATAAGGAGGGGGGGGGGCGAAATTTAATAAAGCGAATTTAATAAATAAAACTTCGCCGCGCGACCCCGCTAATTAGCATGTTTTCGTCCCGCTACCCGCCAAGCGAAAAGTCGATAAGAAACAAGTTCAAATGTCGTGGCGCGGGGCGAAAACACACTAATTAGGGCGGGCGAGGGGCAAAGTTTAACAAATAAAACTTGCGAGATTTAATAACTAAAACGGCGAGGTTGCGTGACGAGAACACGCTTATTAGGGGGTGGGGACCTGGGAAGAAGTTTAATAAATAAAACCTCGCCACGCGACCCCGCTAATTAGCGTGGTTTCGTCCCACGACCCCACCAAGCGAAAAGTCGATCATTAACAAGTTAACATGGTTAACAGATGAACACATCTGCGGATGTTTCGAAAAAAATAGCTGAAAATATGTATATGTTTTTATTTATATGTAAGGAACTTATGTGATACGGAATTTGTAAAACTCCTAAAGAAATCGATTTTTGTGATAAATGAATGTGTACCTATTATTTGGCCTCAGCTACAAAAGAAATGAAATTTCTAAATTAAAACGTAAAGGTGATGTCTAAATTTATATATTCCGTGAGTACCTGGCCGGTGACAGATACGCTGTACTTTATCACTTCAAAACCTGATAAGTTACAACAGAAATATTGATTCAAAACATACGTGAGGCGGCCAAAGGATCTAAAAGTGTACGCGGCAAAACCCCTTTGTTTACCTACTGTGCATAGGGTATTGCATCGAACATGTGAAACATGGTCATATATCACACGCCTTGTGTCACTTGCCTTATCAATGACCCTAAGTCAGTGTAATATTTATCAAGACTTTTATTGTCTTAGTGTCATATAACTTATATTTAATCCAAAGTTTATGTAATAGTTTTCAATATTCCAGTCGTCCATTCTAACTCGGTTATTTCTTAATGAAGCATATTTGTTAAGTCTTTAGCTACTTGAGTATGGAAGAAAGTAAGTAAGGAAAATTGTTTTTTTTTATTTTGAAACGATTCTTTTAAAAGTGTTTGCTGTCAAGTATGATTATCATTGTCTGTTAATGTAGCAATCTTATTGCGCTGAAATTAAAACACAATCTTAGGGGCGTGTGGGATGCTGCATTTATCCCTCATGTACACACACAATCAAACCGTGTCTCCAATGTTCATGTAATGTTTCTGTTATTAATTCTTCCGTGTGATAACTTTTTTTACAGACATATACACTTGTTTTCTTTAATTTATATAATTTCAAAAATAACTTTTATTCTTTTTATCAAACTAAAGCAAACTGAACAACACAAGATCACAATTCTTTCTATACCCGACGCACTACAAGTAAAACTATCATGAAGTAAATGGAAATAATACCAACATAAACACGCCGTTGCCAAACCCGTCTGTAACGTAAGATATTATGATGCGCAGTATTTTATGTTGTTAAAAAGCATATTTGTCAATGTTTGAAATTTAATATGGAATTAAATAAAAGGAATCGTGTACATAAAAACATAATTGACCATGGTTTATAATTCTATAATAACTAAGTATTTATCTTTTAAAACATTTTCCTTACAGATTATGCATGCCACTGTCACATGGCTTATTGTGTGCAAAACAGCAAAAGGTAAGGGACCTTTGTCGTTCTTCCATACTGTTCTCAATGTTCAGACATAGTATTGCAAAGTACAAAATTGATCAGCATATTTTCTGTAGATTAATAAACAAATATAATAACTATATTTAATTCAAGAGATGTCATGCTTTGTTCACAATATCTTGAAATCCTTACAAATAAACGTTTCATGTAAAATATCCATTTTTGACGTTTAATTTGTCTATCCTCTAGTGTTGGCATGAGGCCTTAAAGTCAAGCCTTTCCACTGATTCCTCGAAATACATTACCAGTAATTGCCCCACTTTGGATTGAGGTATCCCAAAGAAAATATTCCAATGAGAATCTCACGTCCGCTGAGAACAAATCAGTCAGCTTCAGATTAAAGTAGGCTGTCCACTCCCTACATTCTCCTACTATATTGTATACTCATCATTATGAATGTTGGCATTATTTATTATTACTTGGTTGAATTTCCAGTTCATGTGTCTGTTTTTCTTCGCTATGTTTGTGTTCCTGTATTTAACAAAACCATTTTTATTTATAGTACTACCTTATTATTATTACTTGATATTTAAACATATATATTTTTGAAAGAAGATTAAAATATCTTCGTAATGATATAAAAATTATTTTATTTCATTGAGTTTAAGTTTATAAATTGCTTACAGAAATAATCATAAGAAAAGTAAAAATGTACCAAAATTATTTAGCAAATAATAAATATAACTGTTTATTTCACAAAGCTGAATGAGTCAGATCATGTTTTTGTGCAAATATTGTTAACCTCAATATGTAAGTAGCTTGTGTGTACAAACTGATATATGATATTTGACAAAATACAGTTTATCACAACATAATCTAGAAACCTGTCATTTTTCTGATTTGTTTGTTTGTTTGTTTCATTTTACGCCTTTTCCCAACAGTATTTCAATCATATAGGCGGGTAGTTTCCTAACCATCGTTCCTGGAGAGTTACACCAGCACTAGACTACCTTCCTCCGTGCTAAACTACCACCGCATCTCACGGGGATCGAACCCACGCCAGAGAGGTAACTGGATTTGAAGTCATCGACTCTAAACCCTCGACCACGGAGGCGCTGACTCATTTTTCTGAAATGTTTACAAATGAATAAAACTGAAAACATTCGCACCATCCTGGATTATTTATTTTTAACTTGACCCCAGATTAGAGAAACAATTAAGATAATTTCTCCTGCATTCACTGTTAATTATTTCTTATCAGTATGACAGTGCTGATTCGTGTATTTTCCGTTGTGTATTGGATTACAAACAAATCCGTGATAATATCTCGGTGTTGGCAGCTGTGGTAGGGACATAAAATCCGGGATATGTCGGTGTTGTCATGATAATGGTTAAGTCAGATGACGTGTTAACTAAGTTTTAGCCAGCCGAAAGACAATCGCACTTATGTGGAAATTTGACCCATGACCTAGGTTAATTCAAGAGTTTGGTGCTCTACCTTTACAAGTTTCGCCGTTCTTTTCCGTACACTGATCACGGTCTAAAATGTGATGTACAGAAATGCAAGTTGTTTTGTAATTCATTATGTATAAAACTTTTAAATTATATGAGATCGTATGATGGAGACATTTCTGGGAAAAAGAATAATATAGCTAGGGTCGGGTCATTTTTGGTAAAAAACCCGTTCAAATATACACTTGATGTAAGGGTAGTAGGTATTTGAAGACAAACATTAATATGTGTGTAAAAATGAAAACACATCAGTGGCAGTAATGTAATCACTGTTTCTACATTCAAATTCAAGGACAAATTGTTTAAGAATAATTAAAAGGTGTGACTTCGTTGTGTTGACCATAAACGGATTTATCATGAAAAGAATTAAGTTTTAGGAATAACGGGATAGAATTATGAATTGAGAGGAAGTCTATTAACATATACAGTCACGAGTTACAAACCCTAATGCAATGTCTAAATTAAGAATCATATGGATTTCTTCTGATATGTTCGTGATAGCTATATTAAAGACTGTGGTCAAGGGGTAACATGCTCCTTTAGGGAGTAAGAGGTCTGTAGTTCGAACCGCGGTCTAGGCGCCTGTTCAAAATGTTCATGTATCATCAAAGGTTTATCTTGTATTAAAATAATTTTCTTGTGTATAATTTATTGAAAATATCTATTTAAGTATTCTGTAATGTGTTTGAAATATATGTTTGAAGTGATACAGCGATTGGGCGATTTTACTTAAAATACAGGTGATATCCAAATACTTTTTGTATTTTTATCTCTGAATCTTTTTGTAAGTAGAAACATATGTTTACTAAGCAGAAAACGCACATAAACTATAAAAGCGCAATCATGTGGCATTTTCAATTTAGCCTAAATTAAATACATCTATTTTGTTTACATTAAGATAACATCAGTAATTTTAACATCCGGCTTATTCTTTTCCTATTAAACAGACAGTACAATCATCAAGTGCGTTATCAACAAAAATGTTTACGGCATAAAAAGAATACTTATACATCATATGACATTTGAAGCGCCGTCAATTCAATTGAATTTGAACCTTGCATTTTCCTATAACAAGGCACTCAAAGATGATATCTATTTTCATATTAATGGATTAACCATTGTTTGGAAAAAATAATTTCTACAATAATACTTAGTTTTAAAACGTTCAATAATGAAATCTAGTGTATGTCAACCTATAGTTGTGTTCACTTAACATTTATTATATGCCAATGTTTTAAAAGTTTTTTAATAATATAAACATGTAGATGTAAAATAGAGAACATTTAGCGCGTTAAATTGTACGTTTTTAAAACTAAGTATTATTGCTATTACCTCGTTATCATTTCTCATGTCAAGAAAATTAATATGGACACCTTCAAGTAAGATTTACATTTTTTCGTGTCGAAAAATCGAAATTATTTTGTCAAAACCTGGTGATATGGCGCCATCCGAGCCAACTATAGGATGACAGTTGTTTGCTGATACAATAGAATTCATTTTTGAACATTGTACGTTTATAAAACTTAGTATTATTGCATAAACATTTTTTTCGTGTAGAAAGATTTCACTGGACGGTAGTTTGCACTTTCCAGTACCGTCCATAAACAGGCTCAATCAAACCGACCTTCAACATTTCACAATTTTACCTTGTTGGGCTTTCTTTAGGGATTCTTTTTTTCTCTATATATACATTTTATTAAAAACTATATAATAAATGTTAAATGAGCACTTTTTAACACGTTAAATATGGTATAATATAAGTATTACAGTTTAGAAGAAGGTATGTCTAGCTGTAATTAACAATTATAAAATATGTGATAAAAAGAAAAAAAAGCGAATTCATTATTTTGTATGCATTAAGTACCTTTTAGTATGTAATAAGCTGGTGTTATATAAGTGTTACATTTTCTGAGAAGGTATGTATAGCTATAACGTCTATAACCATGAACACTAACACTTTTAATAGTATGTTTAAAAGCGTCAAATGCATTGAGTATAAACTTTCTTATAAACAAGGTATAGTTTCATATTGTTAAGTTCCTGTAGAAAGATCCATGTGTGTTTACAGAATCGGCACGTTGATTACTCATCATATAAGCTTTGTGAATACTAAAAGTCAATAATTGTAATAATCAAATTTGTTTGCCAAAAGAAATAGTTGCTGTATATTTTCAAAACTATAACCCAGTACAATATTTTTGAGATTAAAATATTTTTCAACTGACTTAAAAGTTTCAATAATTCTTTTCCGAAAAGCATCTAGTTATTTACACTGAATAAAGAAATGTGCTGTGCTATCAGTACAATTACATAAGAAGCAGATCGGATTTGTTTTAATTTTCATTTGTATACATTGTGGCCCGTCAGTATTATATTCTGAATGAGCTTATATTCTGCTTAAGCCGGTGCTAGGGGCCGGGACTGTAGTTTGCTCTTGACAGTACAGTCCATGAACAGGCTCAATCAAACCGAGCCTGCAGCATTTAGGTTTTACCGTGTTTGCCTTTCTTTAGGGACTCTTATTTTCTCTATTTTGTCGCCACATCAGCGTTGTTTGTGCTTGTGGCGGCTGTAAAAAGTCGCCCCATACATTCAATCAGAGATGTTATATATCCGATCCTTAAAAATCGTTCAGCACTACATTATTGTTGTGCTTGTGGTAATCTAGTTCTATCTATTTGGCTATTTTGTTTTGGGGTGGTTCCAGTATTCCTCACTTGAATACTTTTGGATATGTGGCCTGCTTTTTAATTTGTATTTTGAAGTCTGATCTGTGATATGCAGGCTTCATAACCTCTGATCAACTTTCAAAATTCCATTTTATTTAGTTCCTCCAATTATTTTCTCGTTTAGGGCATTTTTTACTTGGGGACCATATGCTTTTCATGGAATGGTACTTACTTGTCACATTGAAGGTTCCATGATAACCGCCATATGAACACATCCGCGGATGTTTCTGCTAAAGCCGGTGCTAGGTGGCGTGGACGGTACTTTGCACTTGACAGTACCGTCCATTAACAGGCTCCATCAAATCGAGCCTGCAACTTTATTCCGTGGTAAAATATCCCATTCGTGATGAAGGTATCATTTTTCTGCTTTATTGCTTTTGAGTAATTTATAAATTTCTGTGTTCGATTCTTTCATGGGTAAAGGAGGTAATTTACTTTTAACCCTTGTTTTGATTGATTCGTTGGATCCAGAGTTGCGGTAAAGCTATTCATAGCATATCGATTTCGAATAGCCAATTCGATTTAATTCTGAGTTTTAAAAGAATAAAATGTTAATTGATTTCGGCATTTGTATCGAAAATATACGTTTTCAAAACTATATCGGAGTTTATCCAACTATGAAAATATAACGATTTTTTTGTTCATAGCCTCAACTTCTTTACATACATCGTGTAAAAAACAACAAGACAATTCTTGCCGAATTTGTTTAAGAAAGAACTTAGAATGATTTTGTTGTTTGCAAATTCATTTGAAAATTGAGATTTTACCCGTTTAATTGGAGCATAGCGAAAACAAAAATCAATGTTGATTATGTTTATACCACCTTTTTTGAAAATGTTGATCAATATATTTTAGCTTAATCTTTTTACGTTTATCGCCACAGAGGTATGTATATAATACTGATATGAGAACAGTAATTGCAGTAAGTATGTAAATTTTTGGAGTAAGCCTGATTTCATCACGATAAGTAGTCCATAAATAATAAGTTTTGTTTTAAAACAATTTTGAACAGTTTTTCATTTTCGAAGTTTTCCAAATTTAATTTTTGCTTTCAATTATTTGCACCAAAACGGAAAACTTAAGCCTTAACTTTTTCGCTTCATTTTATGTTAGTAAATTTTAAATTTTCAAAGTTATCCTCTAATCAATACCTTCTGGTCCCGCAGTTGCTTATTTATGATCAGGAAAAAGAGCGGTTTGAAAAAAACCGTCTCGACCTTATTGACCAGGTTCAATGATCGAGATCATAGACGTCTTGTGAGAAATTATCCCAGGGGATGAAATGTGGCATTATTTATTTTAGTCCGACAATAAATTCATTAACAAATTGTGGGTAGGTGAAAACAGCGATCGCTCAGTTGTTGCTCGACGAAGCAGTGGCGTTAAAAGAGATATGTACGCTCTATTTTGACAGTGATGGAATAGTTGCCCATGTCGCTGAGGGGAGAACTGACACTGGATCATTTTAATGTGACCATGTTCTCCTTGCTGTAGTTAATCACTACATCACAAAGCACTCAAGGCATTGAGTGCGCAGATCACATTACTCGATGATAATGCACCTGCACACCGGTCAGTCTTGGTTCTAGCTTATTAAGAGGAGTTGTGAATTGAGGTTTTGCTACATCACTCTTTTAGTTCTAACCTCTCTCCTTATGAAATTTGTATAAATCTGCGTTATCAACAAAAATGTTTACGGCATAAAAAGAATACTTATACATCATATGACATTCAAAGATGATATCTTTTTTCATATTAATGGATTAACCATTGTTTGGAAAAAAATAATTTCTACAATAATACTTAGTTTTAAAAACGTACAATGTTCAGTTCAATAATGAAATCTAGTGTATGTCAACCTATAGTTGTGTTCACTTAACATTTATTATATGCCAATGTTTTAAAAGTGTTTTAATAATATATACATGTAGATGTAAAATAGAGAAAATTAAGCGCGTTAATTTGTACGTTTTTAAAACTAAGTATTATTATTATTATTACCTCTTTATCATTTCTCATGTCAAGAAAATTAATATGGACACCTTCAAGTAAGATTTACATTTTTCGTGTCGAAAAATCGAAATTATTTTGTCAAAACCTACCGATATGGCGCCTTCCGAGCCAACTGTAGGATGACAGTTGTTTGCTGATACAATATAATTCATTTTTGAACATTGTACGTTTATAAAACTTAGTATTATTGTATAAACCTTTTTTCGCGTAGAAAGATTTCATTATTTAGCCGGCACTACGGGCCTGGACTGTAGTTTGCACTTGACAGTACCGTCCATGAACAGGCTCCATCAAATCGAGCCTGCAACATTTATGTTGAATTCTGCTTAAGCCGGTGCTACGGGGCGTGGACGGTAACTTGCACTTTCCAGTACCGTCCATAAACAGGCTCAATCAAACTGACCTTCAACATTTCACAATTTTGCCTTGTTGGGGTTTCTTTAGGGATTCTTTTTTTCTCTATATAAACATTTTATTAAAAACCTATATAATAGATGTTAAATGAGCACTTTTTAACACGTTAAATATGGTATAATATAAGTATTACAGTTTAGAAAAAGGTATGTCTAGCTGTAATTAACAATTATAAAATATGTGATAAAAAGAAAAAAAAGCGAATTCATTATTTTGTATGCATTAAGTACCTTTTAGTATGTTATAAGCTGGTGTTATATAAGTGTAACATTTTCTGAGAAGGTATGTATAGCTATAACGTCTATAACCATGAACACTAACACTTTTAATAGTATGTTTAAAAGCGTCAAATGCATTGAGTATAAACTTTCTTATAAACAAGGTATAGTTTCACATTGTTAAGTTCCTGTAGAAAGATTCCATGTGTGTTTACAGAATCGGCACGTTGATTACTCATCATATAAGCTTTGTGAATACTAAAAGTCAATAATTGTAATAATCAAATTCGTTTGCCAAAGAAATAGTTGCTGTATATTTTCAAAACTATAACCCAGTACAATATTTTTGAGATTAAAATATTTTTCAACTGACTTAAAAGTTTCAATAATTCTTTTCCGAAAAGCATCTAATTATTTACACTGATAAAGAAATGTTCTGTGCTATCAGTACAATTACATAAGAAGCAGTTCGGATTTGTTTTAATTTTCATTTGTATACATTGTGTCCCGTCAGTATTATATTCTGAATGAGCTTATATTCTGCTTAAGCCGGTGCTAGGGGCCTGGGCTGTAGTTTGCACTTGACAGTACAGTCCATGAACAGGCTCAATCTAACCGAGCCTGCAGCATTTAGGTTTTACCGTGTTTGCCTTTCTTAAGGGATTCTTATTTTCTCTATTTTGTCGCCACATCAGCGTTGTTTGTGCTTGTGGCGGCTGTAAAAAGTCGCCCCATACATTCAATCAGAGATGTTATATATCCGATCCTTAAAAATCGTTCAGCACTACATTATTGTTGTGCTTGTGGTAATCTAGTTCTATCTATTTGGCTATTTTGTTTTGGGGTGGTTCCAGTATTCCTCACTTGAATACTTTTGGATATGTGGCCTGCTTTTTAATTTGTATTTTGAAGTCTGATCTGTGATATGCAGGCTTCATAACCTCTGATCAACTTTCAAAATTCCATTTTATTTAGTTCCTCCCATTATTTAATCGTTTAGGGCATTTTTTACTTGGGGACCATATGCTTTTCATGGAATGGTACTTACGTGTCACATTGAAGGTTCCATAATAACCGCCATATGAACACATCTGCGGATAATTCTGCTAAAGCCGGTGCTAGGTGGCGTGGACGGTACTTTGCACTTGACAGTACCGTCCATTAACAGGCTCCATCAAATCGAGCCTGCAACTTTATTCCGTGGTAAAATATCCCATTCGTGATGAAGGTATCATTTTTCTGCTTTATTGCTTTTGAGAAATTTATAAATTTCTGTGTTCGATTCTTTTAGGGGTAAAGGAGGTAATTTACGTTTAACCCTTGTTTTGATTGATTCGTTGGATCCAGAGTTGCGGTAAAGCTATTCATAGCATATCGATTTCGAATAGCCAATTCGATTTAATTCTGAGTTTTGAAAGAATAAAATGTTAATTGATTTCGGCATTTGTATCGAAAATATACGTTTTTAAAACTATGTCGGAGTTTATCCAACTATGAAAATGTAAAGATTTTTTTTGTTCATAGCCTCAACTTCTTTACATACATCGTGTAAAAAACAACAAGACAATTCTTGCCGACTTTGTTTAAGAAAGAACTTAGAATGATTTTGTTGTTTGCAAATTCATTTGAAAATTGAGATTTTACCCGTTTAATTGGAGCATAGCGAAAACAAAAATCAATGTTGATTATGTTTATACCACCTTTTTTAAAATGTTGATCAATATATTTTAGCTTAATCTTTTTACGTGTATCGCCACAGAGGTATGTATATAATACTGATTTGAGAACAGTAATTGCAGTAAGTATGTAAATTTTAAGAGTAAGCCTTTTTTCTTGACGATAAGTAGTCCATAAATAATAAGTTTTGTTTTAAAACAATTTTTTTACAGTTTTTCATTTTCGAAGTTTTCCAAATTTAATTTTTGCTTTCAATTATTTGCACCAAAACGGAAAACTTAAGCCTTAACTTTTTCGCTTCATTTTATGTTAGTAAATTTTAAATTTTCAAAGTTATCCTCTAATCAATACCTCCTGGTCCGCAGTTGCTTATTTATGATCAGGAAAAAGAGCGGTTTGAAAAAAACCGTCTCGACGTTATTGACCAGGTTCAATGATCGAGATCATAGACGTCTTGTGAGAAATTGTCACAGGGGATGAAATGTGACATTATTTCTTTTAGTCCAACAATTAATTCATTAACAAATTGTGGGTAGGTTAAAACAGCGATCGCTCAGTTGTTGCTCGACGAAGCAGTGGCGTTAAAAGAGATAT